>NC_030851.1:1075111-1097499 GCF_000208745.1 Theobroma cacao | reverse complement strand
TGTGTGTGTGTGTGTGTGTCTATATATATATATATATATCAATGCCTGCAACTATAATTTTAAACAAGATTTTTTGTCAAGGTCACCAACCCAAGATTAACATTAAAACAAAAACACTTTACCAACAATTTCTAAAATTTAAAACTAAACAATGTGAGGCTTTGAGACAATCCCTGTTTCCAATGACAATTTCTTGGTTCAAGTGGAAAGTTCTCTATTGCAATTACCTAAAATCTAGCAACTCAATTCCATACCACCAGAATTAATCCGCCATTCTCAACTTGATATCCTAAAACTATTCCAAACAAGTAGCACAATATACAAGCAAAATACCCAAATCCACAATGCTCTAACTTACCAAAATAAGAAAAACAAATTACAAAACTCTAGTTGAAATGAATCATCTTTACATAACTTACTTGAAACACCAATCTGATACCGTCCCGCGTGTCGACAGCGACAGGCATACACGACGAGAAGTAGCCACTATCAATAATCCGGTGCACGTCCTCCTGGACCTCGCGGACAGTCAGTGCTGAGTTGGCTCGGCAAGCTTTCAATGCGGTGAGGGCTTCCATTTCGAGGTCCTTCATCTCCAACTCCTCTCCATCTTTGTTCCTTACCAGAACCTCGCTTATCAGAACCCTCTCTTCATCGTGTCGACCTGCCGTCGCCGACTGCCCCTTCTGAGGCAATTCTGACCCGGACTGAGTCGAATCAGTCGAGGCCGGTTGAGTCAGCGACAACGAGGCGGAACATAGCAGAGGCGATTTAGCAATGTTGTGGTTCTGAGTCGGGTCCGTGGAGCGAGTTAGAGACAGAGACAAAGAGAATAGTAGGGGAGAGCTTCTGAATAGGGAGCTAATTCCTAAATCGGACTGAGTAGACTCAGTCGATCGACTCAGGGGATTTCTTACATAATTTGAGCGATTCCTTAGCGAGTCAATGAGTTGGAAGACCGAGTGACGGGTTCTGGCGAGCTGAGAGGCTAGGGCTTGTGAGAGAGAAGGGCTGGAAGAAGGGAGAGGGATTTTCAGAGAAGAGGAGGTGAAGGAGACGCCGTCGTTTGGATGCATTGGTGATACAGAAACCGGAGATGACGGAATGAGAATCAAAACATGGAAGAAGAAAATCTAAAATGGCCAATTGGAGATAATTTTGGGGGTTGAAATTTGAAGGTTGTTGGAGGTGTTGCCGTCTTACAAGGGCGAATGAGGGGAAATGAATAAATGATGATAAACCCTACTCACCCAAATGTCTCGTTGGGGTTTCAGTTTATGCACGTACACTGATTTTTCAACAGGGCTAAGCCTTAAAATCAACTGACACAAAGGAAAACAGGGTTAAGAGAGAAATAAAAATTTAAAAAAAACATAATATACTTTGTAAACCTCATTAATTATTTAAAAAAATTTTAATAAATCTTTATTCAAGTCTCTTACTTCTATATTAGATTAAATAAATTTTTATAATTAACCGCTACTCAATATCATTATTCAAAACTGTCATTTATCATTTTATATTTTATAAAATGTAAACTTAAAATGACAAGTAACATTTTAACTAATAATAGCTAATCAACTATTAAATCTTAATTATAAGAACTTATTTAATCTAAAATAAATATATAAAAATTTAATTAAATGTAATAAAATAATTAAAATTTATTTAATTTTTTAAATTTAAAAAATAATTTTAAATTTTAATTAAAAATAAATATTTTTTTATATTAATGTGAACAATAAGATAAAAAGAGTTCAGATGGACATAAAAAAACTATTTTTAATTATTAGTGTTGGGCCCTTGCTTTGTTGTAGGTTCATTGTTTTTTACCGAAGTAGTTGATAGAAATTACAAGTTCTCTTCGTTTACTTTTTTTTATTAGTAATCGTCGATTTGACTATTAATTATTACAAATGAGTAAATTATATACCAACATTGTTCCCATTTATAATTACAATACAATAAAAATTGCTCCTTGAAAAAAGTAGTTTGAATGATTTAAGTCAGTGAAATATAAGTGACGAATAGATATTCGTATCGATCCGTCTCCTAAAAAGATAATAAACATATATAATTAAAATATATGGCTTAATGTGTGAAGGAGGTGCAAACAATAGTTGTACTTTGGTTAGCTTCTCCAATTCAGATTTTGCTGATGATCTAGATAGTAAAAGATTTCGAACAGGGTACGTGTTCACTCTCTCAAGGTTTGTAATCAGTTGGAAAGTAGCAGTTGCTTTGTTTATAATTGAAGCTAAATATATGGCTGTGACCGAGGCAGTGAAGGAGGCTTTATGGCTTCGAGACTTGATTAGGGATTTTGGTTTTGGACAAGCATATATACTTGTGTTTTGTGATAGTTAAAGTGCCATACACTTGACTAAAAATCAAATGTTTCATGAGAGAACCAAACACGTCTAAGTCAAGTGTAACTTCGTTCGAAAGATTATTTCTAAAGGTGAGATTGTAATAAAGAAAATAGCTACAGATCTGAAAATCCAACAAATATGTTGATTAAGTCAGTTTCTGGGATAAGTTCAAGCATTGCTTGGACTTTATCGGTGTTTGTAGTGCTTAAGGCCCCTTTGGGGCAATGGCGGTGTCGACAAATATTGGTTTGTGAGGTGGAACTTGGTGAATTTAAGCCTAAGGTGGAGATTTGTTAGGATAGTCCTAAATTGTATTATGATTACTATTGTTTAATTTTAATTAAACTAGTATACCTTGTTAAGATAGTATTTAAATTTAGTTAGACTATAACAATATATCCTAATTATATTAGGATAAGATTATTGTACTTGGTACTATAAAAGGATCTTATGAGGTTGAAGAATAGTCATCACCTAGATTTAGAGAGAATAATTTGGGTGTACGTGGGATGGGTTGTGAGCTTGAGACTGTTCTCGTAATCTTTTGAGTTTTCTCTTAATAAATTTTTCTCTATTATTGTGCCCATGACCGAACCACTTAAATTCTTGTGTTCTATGAGTGTGTTTTATTATTTTTTCTTTCTTTATTTTATTGATTATGTAAGATTTTAAACAACTCTTTAAAGACAATTCTGTAATTTTCACAACATGATTAAGTTATATATCAACGTTGTTCCCATTTATAATAATTACAATAAAATAAAATTTGTTTCTTGAGAAAAATAATTTGAATGATTGAAATAAGTGAAATATGATACCTCACTGGTTCCTAACCACCGATCATCCATCCAACTCCTAAAATGATAACAACATATATAATTAAAATAACATAATAAGCGGATAATGTAAAATCAAAAAAAAATTATAACTGTAGGGAAGTAAATTTAAACTATAAAATCAAAGTAAAGTAAATTTAAGTTTTTTAAATTTTAAAAAACAATTTTAAATATTTAATTAAAAATAAAATATTTTTTTATGTTAATGTGAACAATAAGATCAAAAAAGTTCAGATTGACATAAAAAAAATATTTTTAATTATTAGTGTTGGGCCCTTACTTTGTTGCAGGTTCATTGTTTTTGACTGGAGTAGTTGATATAAATTACAAGTTCTCTTCGTTTACCTTTTTTTATTAGTAACTGATCGATTTGATTATTAATTGTTACAAATGAGTAAATTATGTATCAATATTGTATCCACTTATAATTACAATATAATAAAAATTGTTTCTTGAAAAAGGTAGTTTGAATGATTTAAATAAGTGAAATATAAGTGATGAATAGATATTCGTATCTATTCGTCTCCTAAAAAGGTAATAAACATATATAATTAAAATGATATAATAAGAAGTCAATATATATATATATATATAAGTATAGGGAAGTAAATAAGATCAATATAAGAGGAAAATATCCCGAAACTAGGAGGAAGACCATTCAACTAACCAACAAGAAAACGAGTAAACTAAACATTCGTTCTGGAAAGTAGATGGAAGTTTCAGAGAGAAAAAATATAAACATCTTTGACCAGGTGTGCTAGTCAGCAAGTGTTTAACGAGTTATTTGTTTTTTTTTTCAATGTGAATTTATTCAATTTACGTCATTTCGAGAGAAAATCTCTCGGATGATTGATCAAGTCTCTTGTTTGATCGGTTAAAGACTCTCGTGATATTAAAAACCGATATAAATAAGAAAACTTGAACAATTACACAGAAAAAGTCAACGAAAAAATAGCTGCAACGAAAAGGACGGGCAGCACATGGGGCCCCAAACGACAATAATCTCATGCTTTAAACTAGCTGACTGTACTGTTCATCAAATATTTAATTAAATATGATTTTGGTTTTGTTGATTATTTTTCCTTGATTTCCTTCTTGCTACCAGTTTACAATGATGAAAGCCAATCTTAGATGGTTTGTCAGTTGGGCACTCATAACAAATGAAAACTTTTCAGAGAAAGTCCAATGATCTTTTAACTTGGAGTAGGGAGTCTCTGACATTAATTTTATAATAATGGGCAGGCATTTTTTGCATGCATTTGTGGGTGTAATTAATTTAATCTTCAAGTGGACTTGCAATAAAAAAATCAGATCATCTTTGTTAAATAATATTATGGAAACAACTTTTCATCGTTGGAAGTTAAGGAACCATGATTAGTTTAAGTTTAAGCTGATAATCTAAGTGACTTCTCTTATATTCATCATTTGCCATCATTTTCTCTGTCATTTCCAGTAACTTTTTGTGAAATCTATGCAGACCATACAGTGTATCCAATTAATCCCAGGAGAGAGAAATGTCAATTTACTTGCTAGCACGTCCATCCCAACTCCAGCTTTTAACATCTTCTCAAGTAAAATACCTATTTTAACCGGATGATTTGCTTAACCGTTAAGCTGTCGGTAACCCCCCGACTATGACTCGCTTTCTTTTACGCGTTTTCTTACTGAATTATTAGATGTCCAGGAAAACGTCAAAAAAAGAAATTGAAGAAAAAAAAAAAGAAGATGGCGAGTCCTTTGAATGAGAATTCTGAAGTGGAGGAGACGCTCTCGTTGGAGGAAAAAAGGAGTAAACCAATGAGAGATAATAGCCGTCTCAGGCAGCGGAGACGGCGGGATCCACATTCTGGCACGAGCGGGTCCGAGTTGACTGCTACGACCGGCATCAGTGAGGTCCGTTGGATTTGGAAACTTGCTGAAATTCATTTTCAAAATTCTTCTTTGCTTTTTTGTTTCTATTATTATGAATTTAGTAAAGATTAAAATTTTGTTACTATCATTGTCTTATAGTTTTGACGTTTGGACATTAGTAGAGATTTGTCCTGTCTAAGAATATCAAATCTAATTAAAAATAAAAGTAATATCAATCTGAACTTTTTTGATCTTATAATTCACATTAATATAAGAAAATATTTTATTTTTAATAAAAATTTTAAAATTGTTTGTTAGAATTTAAAAAATATTACTATTCAATTAAAATAAAAATGTGATATTTTTTAAAAGTTAAGGTAATAAAAAAGGTTGGAAATGTAAGAGAAAAAAACTTTAAAAAAAGAAAGAAGTCTAAAAAATATCCGATCTACAATTTAACAACCATCAAAAATATAAAATAAAATCTCAAAAAAATTAATTAATCCAATGCTTTTAATATAGAATTTTTTCTCAAATCTACTAAGCAAATTCCTTCTCCAGGCAAAAACATATACTTCAGACCGACGTCATGACAGCAAAAGTGATTGGGAAAGATCTTTTCTAGAAATATTAAAGGCATTATAGAAAAATACTTTCCTATAGTTATATTTTTTTTTTACTTTATATTATCCTCTTATTATATTATTATAATTATCTTTGTTATTTTGCAGAAAATTGAAGACTTTGAGGTATTATATTTCCCTCACTCCAATTATTCAAATTACTTTTCTTCAAAAAACAATATTTTTTATTGTAATTATAAATGAAAACAATGTTGATGTATTTACATTTTAAATTTACTTTCCTATTGTTATATTTTTTTATTTTACATTATCCTCTTATTATATTATAATTATCTTTGTTTGTTACTTTTTCAGGAAGATTCTGGTACACGTGTATTTAAGGTATTATATTTCATCTACTTCGATCATTCAAATTGCTTTTTTTGAAGAAACAGTATTTTTTATTATAATCATAAATGAAAATTATATTGGTATATAATTTACTTAATTGTAAATTGATTAAGCAAATAGAGTCAGTAACATTGAAGATGGTTCGAGTTTAAATTTTAAAATTGAATCCAAACCAATAATTTTGTTTTGGTTATGATATCTACTCTCTAATATTTAAATAATCAAATTATGATGATGTTGTATTTGAGCAAGACCAACTTCATTAGTGTTCAGTTTTGATATATTCTTCCTGATTGCCTACATTTCTTTTGTTCATGACAATTTTTGATCCTTTTACGTTTTAAATTTACTTTCCTATAATTATATATATTTTTATATTTTACATTGTTCTCTCATTATATTATTATAATTATCTTTCTTTGTTATCTTTTCAGTTGGAGTCCTTGGATCAAGAAGTCATTCCGATATTATATTTCACTTACTTCAATCATCCAAATTACTTTGTTCCCAGAAACAATATTTTTTATTGTAATTATAAATGAAAATAATGTTGATACATAATTTACTCATTTATATGTTAAAGAATCAAATAGAGACAGTAACAATCAGGATGGTTCGAGTTTAAAGTTCAAAATTGAATCCAAACCAACAATTTTAACAATTTTATTTTTGTTATAATGTGCAGTCTCTCACATCTAAATAATCAAATTCTTGTAATGTAGGGTGCTTTACGGGATCAGCTACCGATTGCTATTGATGATGAAGCAGATTTGATCGGCCAAGAAACGGCTAAGGATGATGAACTAGATTTGGTCCTTCAAGAAATTCAAATGCTAGAGAATGCTCCTGATGGTCCACTATTAGCGATGGCTAACAATCAAGATGGCTGGCGTTTAAAGGTTAAACTTGAATCCAAACCAACAGTTTAAGTTTCGTTATAATTTCTAGTCTATAACATCTATATAATCAAATTCTTGTACTGTAGGATGTTTTAGGATGGGTTTTCCCCCATCACCAACTTTACCATGGAACTCCCATCTGCGGTTTTCGATCAGCTTTCCTCCCAAAATCACCCTCATTACGCGCTCATTGTGATGTTATTTTCGTTCATGGCATTGATGTCTTGCATTGCTGAGCTTATTTACAAAGGTAAAATGGAAAGAGTCACTTGGCAGTGGAGAGGCCGAGTACCTTGGTTTTATCGACCAACCGGTAAGCCTTTTGGTACCATCTGGGAGATCATCGGATTTGCTTCTGCTTTCCTTCAGTGTGTTGTTACAACAATCAATTATTCATTTATTTATCGACATCATGATGGCCCTATCAAAACATCTGCTTTGCCAATCCTCTTTGCATTCGCTTTGCTGTGCTCTAAATACTTGAAGAAGCCAGACAGGAACAGAGGAGGAAACCCGCGGTTTAATATAGGGGCAGTGAAAGATTGAATTCTAAACGAAGAATAAGATAGAATAGAAAGAAAGGGAAAGTGTACTCAAAAATTATCTTCTGATAAATTGCGAGAGAAATTTCAGCCATTGTCAGTGTTCAACTTGTTTGAATTGCATTCAGGTTTTCATTAACAGTATTGCTCTCAAATAAATAATTTCTTGGTTGGCTTGTAAAACCTGCATGCAATGTGGAATTCTTGTGTATAGTTTCTGATATATATCCTTTCCTTTCAAGTCTCACCATTGCTACTTTCCTAGTCATCCTTCCCTCTGAGCCACATGGCACAGCGCGTACCTTCTCTCTTCCAACATTGCTTTAAATAAACAATTTTGATGTTAATTTCGTTCATAGCATTAATGGTTTGCATTGGTGAGCTTATTTACAATGGTAAAGAGGCAAGAGTTACTTGGCAATGGAGAGGCAGAGGGCCTAGGTTTTATTGTCGACCAACTGGCAAGCCTTTTGGTAACCACTGGGATATCATCGGATTTGCTTGTGCTTTCCTACAGTGTGTCGTTACAGCCATCAACTATTCTTTTATTTCTCTACATTTTGACGGCCCTATCAAAACATCTGCTTTGCCAATCCTCTTTGTTTGCGGTTTGTTGTGCTCTAAATAGTTTGAGAAGCCAGACAGGAACAGAGGAGAAAACGCCGATGTGGGCATCGCCAGTGACTTTCTTCAATTTCTTGTGTTGCCGTAGCTTACCACAATCACAATCAGGATATTGTGATTTGCCACATACACAATTAGGTAAAAGCTTGTAGTTTCTTAATTCCTCCCAAACTCCCTTAAGCTCAATGTAGTATGTATCTACTAATTTGGTTCCTTGGGTTATGTTGCCTAAGTTATATTGCAGATTACACACTCTGCTGTCATCTGGCTGTGCAAAACTCTGTTTCAATGTGTTCCAAATATCCATGGCAGAGTCCATATAGAAAACAGTTGATGCAATTGGAGGAGTGATGGAATCAAGCAACTAGGCAACAATAAGATTGTTGCATCGAATCCATGATGGATATAGGGGGTCCATTCCTTCAGGTTTGGGGACAGATCCATTTATAAGTCCCATTTTGTTTCTGATGGACAAGGCAAAAAGAAATAATCTGCTCCATGCCACATAGTTATTTGTGGTGAGCTCGGGGTTGATGATGATTGAACCTGGATGATCAGTATGATGGAAATAGTAAGGAGATTGGGGGTCTTCAATGGGTGAAATCTGAGAGGCTATTTGTGATGAAGTATGGGTTGAAGGTTGAGGTCCTTGAGATCTCGATTCACTTGTTTTAGACATGATTGAGACCAAATCTATACTATACTGATAGATCAAATGAAAGTAATAAGGATTGAAAAAAATATATCAGAAAAGATCTTGATGGGTAGTAACGTTACCAGAGACGACGGTGAAGGTATGAGGGATCACACGATTTCTGCTGCTGTCATTATTCCACGAGACATGAATTTTTAAGCACCATTTTTGACCTGTTTTGATACCATGTTGAAATATGGTTGAGAAACAGATAATATTTGGGGAATCATTTTTTGATTCATTCTCTCATAGAGAAAAGGTACAAGAAAGTCTGTCTATATATATATACACACACACAATAGCCAAGAAGAAAGGACAAAAGCTATAACTAATCAGGCTATTAACTAACTTAACAGCTACTAATTAAGTACATCCTTTAGTATCAACCAATCAGGCAAAAGATGAAAATCAGATCATCTTTATTAAATAATATTATGGAATCAAATTTTCATCATTGGAAGTTAAGGACCGTGATTAGTTTAAGTTTAAGCTGATAATCAAGTCACTTATCTTATTTTCATCTTTTGCCATTCCCAGTTGCTTTTGGAAATCTACGGGGACCATATATTCTATCCAATTAATCCCAGGTACATCCTAACACGTCCATTCTAGCTCGAGCTTGTAGCATCTTCGTAAGTGAAATATCGATTTTAACCAGATGTTTTGCTTTAGCCGTTAAAGCACCAGATGACCCTACTGTACATCGACCTGCTTTATTTTACTCGTTTTCTTTTTGAATTATTAGATGTCTGTTGAAATATGGTTGAGAAGTAGATAATATTTGACGAATCATTTTCTAATTCATTCTCTCAGAGAGAAAAAGTACAAGAAATTCTGTACATATATATATATACACAATAGCCAAGAAGAAAGGACAAAAGCTACAACCAATCAGGCTATTAACAAACTTAACGGCTACTAAATTAATTACATCCTTTAGTATCAACTAAAACGGTGTAGTATTGAAATACTTATGGCCTTCTTCCTAATAAAAATGAAACGGTGCGTTTCTTCAGTCTTTGTTCTTCTTCTGCTATGCACAAGTAGCAGTTTCCTGGTAGCAGCCTTGCTGCCTTTACCCTTCTGCTACATTAAAGTATTCATGTTCAGTCTTCCTGATTAATAATGTCCAAGAAATTGTCTCTGAAACTTCCACCTCCTTTCAAGGAAGACTCCTATTCTGGATTTGTTGATATTTTTCTCCTATTTAAGTGAAGCTGAGGAAATGCGATTTGAAAACGTCAAAAAAAGAAAATTAAAAAAAAAAAAGATGGAGAGTCATGTGAATGAGTATTCTGAAGTGAAGGAGGCGCTCTTGTTGGAGGTAAAAAGGAGTGAACCGATGAAAGATAGTGGCAGTCTCAGGCGGCGGAGACGGCGGGATCCACATTCTGGCACGAGCGGGTCCGAGTTTACTGCTACGACCGGCATCAGTGAGGTCCGTCGGATTTGGAAACTTGCGGAAATTCATTTTCAAAATTCTACTTTGCTTTTTTGTTTCTATTATTATGAATTTAGTAAAGATAAAATTTTGTTACTATCATTGTCCTCAAATCTAATTAGAAATAAAAGTATCTTTTTATATCAATCTGAACTTTTTTGATCTTATAATTCACATTAATATAAGAAAATACTTTATTTTTAATAAAAATTTTAAAATTGGTTTTTAGAATTTAAAAAATATTACTATTCAATTAAAATAAAGATGTGATATTTTTTAAAAGTTAAGGTAATAACAAGGTTAGAAATGTAAGAGAAAAAACATTAAAAAAAGAAAGAAGTGTAAAAAATATCTGATTTACAATTTAACAACCATCAAAAAATACAAAATAAAATCTCAAACAAAATGAAATAATTAAATGCTTTTAATATAGAAATTTTTCTCAAATCTACTGAGCAAATTCCTTCTACAGGCAAAAAAAAAAAACTTCAAACCGGCGTCATGAGAGCAAAAGTGATTTGAAAAGACAATTGCTAGAAGCGAGGATGGTATTATAGAAATATACCTTCTTATAGTTATATTTTTTTAATTTTATATTATTCTCTTATTATATTATTATAATTATCTTTGTTTGTTATTTTTGCAGGAAATTTTAGGCCTTAAGGTATTATATTTCACTCACTCCATTTATTCATTTTCAAAATTCTTCTTTGCTTTTTTGTTTCTATTATTATGAATTTAGTAAAGATAAAAATTTTGTTACTATCATTTTCTTATAGTTTTGACGTTCGGACATGAGTAGAAATTTGTCCTGTTTAAGGATCTCAAATCTAATTAAAAATAAAAGTATCTTTTTATATCAATCTGAACTTTTTTGATCTTATAATTCACATTAATATAAGAAAATACTTTATTTTTAATAAAAATTTTAAAATTGGTTTTTAGAATTTAAAAAATATTACTATTCAATTAAAATAAAGATGTGATATTTTTTAAAAGTTAAGGTAAAAAAAAGGTTAGAAATGTAAGAGAAAAAACATTAAAAAAAGAAAGAAGTGTAAAAAGTATCCGATTTACAATTTAACAACCATCAAAAATATAAAATAAAATCTCAAAAAAAAGAAATAATTAAATGCTTTTAATATAGAAATTTTTCTCAAATCTACTAAGCAAATTCCTTCTACAGGCAAAAAAAAAACCTTCAAACCGGCGTCATGACAGCGAAAGTGATGTGGAAAGACAATTGCTAGAAGCCATGATGGTATTATAGAAAAATACTTTCTTATAGTTATATTTTTAATTTTTATTTATTTTTTATTTTATATTATTATAATTATCTTTGTGTGTTATTTTTGCAGGAAATTGTAGGCCTTAAGGTATTATATTTCACTCACTCCAATTATTCATTTTCAAAATTCTTCTTTGCTTTTTTGTTTCTATTATTATGAATTTAGTAAAGATAAAATTTTGTTACTATCATTTTTTATAGTTTTGACATTTGGACATTAGTAGAAATTTGTTCTGTTTAAGGATCTCAAATCTAATTAAGAGCCTGTTTGGTTTAACTTTTTTTTTAACTTAAAAGCTATTATTAAGTTTTATAAAAAATTATAACTTTTAAAATTAAGTTAAAAATATTTGACAAAATAAATTATATAAGTTCTAATTTCGGTTAAAATTACCATAAAGGATATTCACATCATTTTCAATCCCTTAATAGTTATAATGTAATGTTTCAAGTTTATATATAATTTTAGATGTTAAAATTAAAAAAATTAATAAAAAAATAATATAATTGTATAATTATAATTATATTAAATTTTTGTTGATCTAACAAGTAATCGGACCATGATGCTTCAATTCTCAAAAAAAAAAAAAAAAACGATGTATTTAATATTAAAATATTTTTTGATGAAAAAGAGAGAAAATATTTAAATAGTATTTAAATGCAATTTTGAAATTTAGGATTTTCTTCTTAATCTTTGTAAGAACAAAAAAATTCTAGATTTTGATATTCTGTTGTTGGGTCTTCTGTTTTTTTATTAATTTTTATAAAGAGAGGTAGAGAATAGAGAAATTGTGATTTTTGTTGAAGAATGGTAATTTGTAGAGGGAAAGAGAGGACAGAGAGATTAATCGAGAGAGAAGTATTTCTTGAAAATTAATGTATTTTTAAAAGAAGAGAAGAAATTTTAAGTTCTTTTATAAAAAATTTTGTTCTTAAAAAAAGTTTCTCAAAAAATCATGTTTGACTTGGCTTTTGCTTTTAAGATGTAGATATTTTGAAAAAAAACTAGGTCAAACATGCATTACAAAATAAAAAGTATCTTTTTATATCAATCTGAACTTTTTTGATCTTATAATTCACATTAATATAAGAAAATACTTTATTTTTAATAAAAATTTTAAAATTGGTTTTTAGAATATAAAAAATATTACTATTCAATTAAAATAAAGATGTGATATTTTTTAAAAGTTAAGGTAATAAAAAGGTTAGAAATGTAAGAGAAAAAACATTAAAAAAAGAAAGAAGTGTAAAAAATATATGATTTACAATTTAACAACCATCAAAAAATAAAAAATGAAATCTCAAACAAAATGAAATAATTAAATGCTTTTAATATAGAAATTTTTCTCAAATCTACTGAGCAAATTCCTTCTACAGGCGAAAAAAAAAACTTCAAACCGGCGTCATGAGAGCAAAAGTGATTTGAAAAGACAATTGCTAGAAGCAAGGATGGTATTATAGAAAAATACTTTCTTATAGTTATTTTTTTTTAATTTTATATTATCCTCTTGTTATATTATTATAATTATCTTTTTTTGCTATTTTTGCAGGAAATTTTAGGCCTTAAGGTATTATATTTCACTCACTCCAATTATTCATTTTCAAAATTCTTCTTTGCTTTTTTGTTTCTATTATTATGAATTTAGTAAAGATAAAATTTTGTTACTATCATTTTCTTATAGTTTTGACGTTTGGACATTAGTAGAAATGTGTCCTGTTTAAGGATCTCAAATCTAATTAAAAATAAAAGTATCTTTTTATATCAATCTGAACTTTTTTGATCTTATAATTCACATTAACATAAAAAAATAGTTTATTTTTAATAAAAAAATTTAAATTGTTTTTTAGAAATTAAAAAATATTACTATTCAATTAAAATAAAAATGTGATATTTTTTAAAAGTTAAGGTAATAAAAAAGGTTGGAAATGTAAGACAAAAAACCTTAAAAACAGAAAGAAGTCTAAAAAATATTCGATCTACAATTTAACAACCATCAAAAATATAAAATTAAATCTCAAAAAAATGAAATAATCAAATACTTTTAATATAGAAAATTTTCTCAAATCTATCTTTGCGCTTGGGGCAATGACGTATCTAGTGAGGTTCTAACCGAGGCGCGTCTATTGCTGGTTGAAAACTATTTCCAAACCCTCTCTTAGGCCTGGGTTCGACTCTGGCCTTTGAGAATTTCTGGAAGGGCTCCCTGCGGGGTAAAGCCTTAAAAAAAAAATCTACAGATCAAATTCCTGCTCCAAACAAAAACAAATGCTTCAGACCGACATCATGACGGCGAAAGTGATTCAAATATTAAGTGGGTAAGATGCTGTTTTCTTGAAGAAATTCCGGTATTATAGAAAAAAATTTCCTATAGTTATATTTTTTTATTTTACATTATCCTCTTATTATATTATAATTATCTTGGTTTGTTACTTTTTCAGGTACATTTACTTGGTGAATAAGCCATTTGGATATTATATTTCATTTACGTCGTCATTCAAATTGCTTTTTTTGAATAAACAATATTTTTTTATTTTAATCATAAATGAAAATCATATTGATATATAATTTCCTCAATTGTAAATTGATTAAGCAAATAGAGTCAGTAACATTGAAGATGGTTCGGGTTTAAATTTTAAAATTGAATCCAAACCAACAGCTTTGTTTTAGTTATGATATCTACTCTCTAATATTTAAATAATCAAATTATGATGATGTTGTATTTGAACAAGACCAACTTCATTAGTGTTCAGTTTTGATATATTCTTCTTGGTTGCCTACATTTCTTTTGTTCATGACAATTTTTGATCCTTTAACGTTTTAAATTTACTTTCCTATAGTTATGTATATTTTTATATTTTACATTGTTCTCTTATTATATTATTATAATTATCTTTCTTTGTTATCTTTTCAGATGGGTTCCTGCTATAAAGAAATCATTCCGGTATTATATTTCACTTACTTCAATCATCCAAATTACTTTGTTGCAAGAAACAATATTTTTTATTATAATTATAAATGAAAATAATATTGATACATAATTTACTCATTTGTATGTTGAGAAATCAAATAGTGACGGTAACAGTCAGGATGGTTCAAATTTAAAGTTCAAAATTGACCAAACCAACAATTTTAACAGTTTTATTTTATTTATGATGTCCAGCTCTAACATCTAAATAATTAAATTCTTTTAATGTAGGCTGCTTCACGGGATCAGCTACCGATTGCTATTGATGGTGAAGCAGATTTGATCGGCCAAGAAATGGCTAAGGATGATGAAATAGATTTGGTCCTGCAAGAAATTCAAATGCTGGAGAATGCTCCTGATGGTCCACTATTAGCGATGGCTAACAATCAAGAAGGCTGGCGTTTAAAGGTTAAACTTGAATCCAAACCAACAGTTTTAGTTTAGTTATAATTTCTAGTCTATAGCATCTATATAATCAAATTGTTTTAATGCAGGATGTTTTAACTTGGGTTTTCCCTATCACCAGCTTTACCCTGGAACTCCCTTCAGCGGTTTTCGATCAGCTTTCCTCCAAAGATCACTCTCATTACGCGCATATTGTGATGTTAATTTCGTTCATTGCACTGGTGGCTTGCATTGCTGAGCTTATTTACAAAGGTAAAAAGGAAAGAGTTACTTGGCAGCCGAGAGACAGAGTACCTTGGTTTCATTGTCGACAAACCGGCAAGCCTTTTTGTAGCCTCTGGGAGATCATCGGATTTGCTTGTGCTTTCCTTCAGTGTGTTGTTACAGCCATCAATTATTCTTTTATATCTCGACATCTTGACGGCCCTATCAAAACAAGTGCTTTGCCAATCCTCTTTGCTTTCGGTTTGTTGTGCTCTAAATATTTCGAGAAGCCAGGCAGGAACAGAGGAGGAAGGCCCAATGGGGGCAGTGAAGCTGACCTTGTTCAAGTTCTTGTAGAGCCGTAGCTGACCACGATCACATTCAGGATTTTGTCCCTAACTTTTGCTTTTTTTTTTCTTTTGAAAAGCTGGAAAAAGTATGCTATATTGTAAATTGTTCTCACATGCTTTCAGCATAAACCCATTGTGCTTCCCTCATGCTTTCGATAATTATAACGAGAGTTTTACTGTCATTCCATCCTCGTAGAGAGAATGCCAAATTGAATTCTACACGAAGAATAAGATAGAATAGAAAGAAGGGGAAATTATTTTCTGATACAACAATGGAGGAATCATTATTGATTTCCTCCAAAATTTACACTATGCATACTTCTTCATCAAGATGCAGTTAGCATCTTTATTATCCCTTCAAAGGGACTAATAATCATGATTGAGTAGAATTCTGTGAGTAGAAGTAACTCTATTTTTTAAATAATGTAGCCGGTACAAAAGTTTTGAACCTTCTCTTGAGAACTGAGATAAGAACAGAACCGACAAACGGCCAAGTTGTTATAATGGCAATGTATGCCAGCAACCAGATTGATCGCCTACTCCGGCGAGAGAGCTGATCAACGCGTCTTTGGACAGGGACAATCAAATCCTTGACATTTTGTTCTGCTTGCCTCATGATGTGCTTGTTAGAATATATTTTGTCTGTCAAGTCAGGACCTGTTCCTTTATCTGAAATTGTGTCCTCTTCTTTCTTACTATGAATCATATGCTCATTCGACATGTCTTCTGGTACAATGTCTCTTGGTTCACTGCCCGCTGCTGCCACCATTCCATCTCCCATAACATTCAAATAAGGCCCCTGATCTATTGAAGATTGCAGTGGCTTGGGCAAGGTAGAACCTTGGATCTGCAACAAAACATAGAAGTCAAGAGAATTTTAATTCTATTACTCAGCAGGTACAAAATAATTTTAATTCTTAGAACTCTTGCCTTTAGAGAAATGACTAATTTGCTTTATCACAATATGGAAGTGAAGATATAACTGTGTTAGTTCAGTTTAAGTATAACAACTGTTTCCTACAAAATAAAACTACCGAAACTTTTTACCTTCTGCCTTCTAAATGGGCTAGTGCGTAGAACACCAAAGAACTCATCAACAGCTCTTACCCACCTGCGATTTCATGAATATAAAACTATGCAATTCAAACACAAATGAACTTTAAATTACAACTTGCTATGTAATCAGGCACAGTTACCAGTATCTAAAGAAAAAAAGTTGAAAAATATGCGCAAGTATATATATTCATAACATGTCATATAAGGTCCTCAATCATGAAAAGTACTTGTTGATTTTCACTAACAACCCCACCAATTATAGTGATCTTTTTTTGCTGATTCTTGTGTAATCTTCAACTGGGGGTTCCAGTCTAAAGTAGATACTTGAATATAAGTTTTTCCCCGCAGGTAAAGATGTATGTCTATTGTCTATATATATGTGTGTATGCATTATCGCTAACCTGGGTGAAAAAAATTTACCATAAGCTAGATGCCGTTATCCCTTCATAGAAAGCCAGATGTCCACCATGTGCCGCAGTAGCTAGGATTATATTTTCATTGGCCCTGGAAAAAACCAAATGGAAGGTTATCTTTTAAAGAAGGACATAAAGTATAATGTTATTACTTGTTAGACAATGATGGAATAGCAGTGGCTTCACTTTAATGCTTGACATTGAACAGTGGTAAAAAAACATTATGATACTATCATTCAAATGGAGAAAATTATCAAGCATTTGCAACATCAGCAGGGTATACTACCATTATATAATGACACGTTTTAGTGTTCGCAGTTTAGCTTTTCACTAATGTCAGAATAAATATACTCTGCTCATAACCCACCTTACTGTGACTGCTGTGTTAATTGTACAAAAAGAGAGATGCAATGTAAGAAACACATAAAGAGCTCCACAACAAAATAGGTCATGCTTACTACAAATGATATTCTAGTGGAACTTCAAATTAAATACATATAAATCTATAAATAATAATAAGGAATCAAATGGTTTCTGATGACACTTGACTCTGCAGGAAATAGACACACCGTTTATTTGTCTGAGTTACCCCAAAAAAAAAAGAGGAAAACAAGCTTTTAAAGAAAGGTAATCATAGCATTGAAGGTGATTTCCTACCTACATTCATCCCATGGAATAGCTTCACTGGTGCACACTGGATCATCCAAGGCACTGATACAGAGGAGAGGCACTGACACGTTTTCTACATAATTAGTACTGCTTGAACGCCTATAATATGTATCCACAGTCTGGAACACAAGGTGGCCTTTATTAGTAATTGGAAATATGGGAAGGAATTGAAATAACGATTTTTTACCTCAAATTTTCCAAGAACTCGAGTAGCATGGTTGTCAAAGTCCCGAACCGAATTTGACTGTGAAAACACAAGCAGAAAAGAATTAGGAGATTTTTCATTAGGAAAAAAAAAAGGAAATTTGACAATTTCATTCAAACACTGTTAGGACTAAAGAAGGATGAAGAAAATGTGAGATGAGACACCACTGGATTTGGTGCGAGAGTTTAATGCCATTGAGGATCTAGTATTTCTATAACTTTCAGTTTCTAAACCTAACTCTCTGTGCCAAAGAAGGTGGCAATTTCACTCTTAACTTATTTTATTATTCCTCTAAAATGCTTCGGCTACATGATCGGCCTGGTTGATTTTCATTTCAGATCAAGAACCTAGTAAGTACCTTTTTAATGCTCTCCCAATCTGCAAGACGAGACAAGATAGACTGATGCCTGCGTTAAAGCACAAAGTATATTATGTTTAGACAAACTCTAAATAAGTAAACTGATGCTGCAAAACGAAGTAATTCAGACATACAATTGTGCATAAACTTGCAGGCCAACTGTTAGCACTCTGTCATATATTTTCTGCACAGGTCTACGGTTGATGAACCTATCACATATCTGCAAGGAAGAGATTTAGTACATAACATTCCAAAAAGAGGATGAAGTGGCTGGGCTTTCAGTAGGAGTTTGCCAGTGAGAAACAGATACGGAATTAGTGAGAGTGTTTTAAGCAGAAAGTGGTCCCACTGTGACCACTACAGCCATTCATGATAACCATGGCAATAGTGGCAGCAGCAGAAGGTGTTCTCCCTTGGTATCTGCATTAAGAAATGCTTACACATTTAAGCTCCAATGATGTACCATCTTTTCAACTGATAACCTGTATAAGCCAAGGAATTACTTGGTGTTTGGTAAGGTCATGTGGCACTAGATCGACCTAATGCCAGTTAACTATCTCTGTTTGTCGTTCTAATCTTGAACCTTAATATGGGGCTTCAGCGAGCAATTACCCCAACAACAAAAGGCAAGCAGCTTTATTTCCAAAAGGGGTAGTTTACACTCTAATGCAACACAAGAATCCCAGCAAGAGCCAAATTATCTTACTATCAATCCCCCTTTTCTCTCTTTTTTGCCCCATTTTAGGGAAAAAGTAAATGTATCTTCGTTTTAGTGAGATAGAACCTAACAAAAAGAGAAGTGGGGAGAGGTGGCAGGAGAAAGAAGAGGATAGACAAGATTCAACCCTCTAGAATCCAAAAATGCAGATCAAATAGAGCTCTAAATTTGGTTGTATGATAGAGATAAAGATACTAACCAAGAGGTCCCAAGGAGAGCATATAGCTGCAGCCCCAACAAGAGGAGTATTAGCCCCATCCTCTCCAAGATATTTTACCTGAAAGTAGAACTCGGTCTTAATGAGGGGAAAACATATATTTGGGCTTGCATATTATACAAAACAACTGTTTATATGTAAAAAACAAAATATACGAGTATTTAGCAATATGGATAACCATTTGTCAAACAGGACAAGGCATTCCTACAGATACATTAGCCTGTGAAGGCTGTATTGTTTTTACAGCAAAAATTGTACAATAGGATCAAGACAGTGTCAAAAAAGATATTAAAGATGTTACTGATAATATGGATTTATATTCATCCTCCAAACAGGAAAACCCAAATTCAACTCAGTATTATAACTGATATTTCTTTTACTTAACCTGATGGGAGCTCACCAAGAAAACATCAAATACTAATCAAAAAGTTCAGTAATAACAATTCAGCTAAACTGCATAGATGTTCACAGCTGATACAGTTTAGAAAAGAAAAATAGAAGCACTATCTCTTCCAAGGAAATTTGTCAAAATGACATTCAAGTTGCAATACTTAACTACATTCATGATGCCCATAAACATAAAAATGAAGAACATCAGAACAATTCATATACCAGAATATTTGCACCAATGCTAGTTCCAACAGCATATAGAGGAGCTTCTGGATATTCACAACGTATGTGGTCAATGATTTTCCGTACATCCTCGGTCCATCCAGCATTATAAAAGCAATCAGACTGAAAATAAATATTAAAAAAGTGACGAAATTCTGTTAGCTAATAACTTAAGAAATCTGATAATGGTAATTTCAGTATCTACGTAAAAAACAAAGAAAAGGTTCCATTAAAACTCACCGTAAGTGATACACCTCCCAGCCCACGGTGATTGCTTACAAGAACACTCCAACCCTGTCTTGCCATGTTGAAGGCAAGATGCTTCACATACTGTTCACACAGCAACACTTCCTTAAGTATTTAAAACAAAACAAACGAGAGAAAAAAATTTAAAATAAAAAGCCAGCTAACTTAGCACATAAAACGCAAGAGAAATAGATAGAACCTACAGCAGAAGCAGAATCACTGGTTAGGCCAGGAATCACAATCATAATCGGAGTTTTATCACCTTTGAGAGCAGCGGAACTATCAATTGCACGGGAAGTACCTTCCACAACTGTAATTAGTTACAGATGCATAATATTGAAAATCAGGCCAAATATTCCTCAATTTCAATAATTAGAGAAATGATTCAAAAAACCAGGCTAATTAACAAAATTAAATAAAAAATTCATAGGCAGATGAATAAATTAAATACTGACCATCAGAATAAGTTAGCCAATCCAAAGCAATTGTTCCACCATCCAAAGCACGGAATAAATGCCTGTAAATAATAAATAGTATATTAACATTTATCTAAAACAATGAAGTTGAAAATAGGGAAGAAAAGAGTCGAACTCACCGTCTATAAGTAACCGGAGGAGCCCGTCCAAAAATACTCAAGAAAGCTGTCTGAAGATGAGGACTCGAAAGCCATGGAGTCACCGAGTACCTGCTCCATTAATTCAAAATTTTGTAAAGAAAGACAAACCAAGCACAAAATCTTTCAAAATTTGAAATTTTCAACTGATTAATCGAGAAATTTCGGAATAAACAATTACCTTCCGTGAAGAATCTTACACTTGGCAACGACTGATTGGCAGAGGTCGGAGCAAGAGTTGTAAGTTAAGGTAACAGGGTCGCCTCTGAAAAGAGTGAGCAAATCGCGAAGGAAATGAATCTCGAGAAAATTGTATAGAAAAATGAGAAATAGTAAGAAAGCGGCCATGAAATAATGGGAGACGGGGATGAGAGCGAGCGCTTGGAAGAGAAGATCGTAGGGAGAGACGGCGGCGTTTGCCGCCAACGTTTCGCAGCCCATTGGGGGAAGTAACGGAGGTTCTGGGAACAAATCGGAACGCTGAGAGGGAGTTTCCTTTGTAGAAATAGAAAGGATGGAAGGATATGTGAACGTTGGGGTTCCCGGCATTGAGTGGTCGTTGAAAGGTTGGGTTAGAAAAATGTTGAAATAAATATTTACCGGGTTAATCGACGAATGAAAAAAATGCCAAAACGCGCCGTCTGTGGGAATCGAACCCACGACCACGTGGTTAAAAGCCACGCGCTCTACCGGCTGAGCTAAGACGGCTTTGACCTGGTGCAGGCTTTATAAACTATTATTTTGTCAATTCATTTTTTAATTTATCTAAAAATTTAGATTTGAAAGGAAAATATTGATCTCTAATTAAAGTGTCAGTGAAGTTACCCCTATAAAAAAGATATAAGAAGGGGAAGGGATGGTCAATTAAAAAGATAATAAGAATGAATAAGGGTTCTAAAGATGTCTCGTAATCAAAAAAAAAAATAAAAATAATGATTATTCATACGTGTATGTATTATTAATTTCGTATGAAAAAGAGATGGGATGGATTTTAAACCTATAATAAGATTTTTTATATTTAACAAGCATGTTTTTAGGTTGAAAATACAAAACTTATGATAAGTGATATCAAAATATACCTAATTCTTCACCAATATAAGACCTTAAAGATTAAGGTAGGTCCAAACTAATGTAGATCCCTTTTTTATAAGTATAATTTTTAAGTAAGAACTTTCTTCCACCTATCTTCCACCTAATAAGTATATTTTTTAGATTGAAAATGTTGATCTGTAACACATGTATTCTCTTGTAAAGGTGAGCAAATTGGTGGATTGGGTGGTTTGGTCTACCATACCATACCTAAGGACCAAATAGACCAATCATTTTTAAAAAATCAATTAAAACCGATCAAATATAAAGAAAGACCAAACCAACCAAACATATAATTGATTTGGTTGATCCAATTTTGACCTAATGGACCAAAATTTTATCACTTTTTCTTTTACATATTATAATATTAAAACTTATAAACTTCATTCTATATATATATATATATATATATGAAATTAATAATATAACTTATACGTTATAATGTTTTATATCAAAATTTGTATAAATAATATGTTATAAAATCTAAGGTGATAGCTAATAAATTTATTAAGTGTAATAATATATATAAAGCTTATTATAAACTATAGTAATGCTTATGTATAAATTAAATATATATAATATATTACTTTATTATATATATAAAAGTAATGGTACAAATTATATGTTAAAATGTTATACATAATCATATAAATAAAGTCCATTATAAGTTATAGTAATGTTTATATATAACTTAAATATATGTATGTATAAGATTTTATTTTATATATATATATATATATATATAT
>NC_030851.1:926057-1074995 GCF_000208745.1 Theobroma cacao | reverse complement strand
TATATATATATATAATATTTATACAATTATATATATATATATATATATATATATATTCATAACATGTTATATTACGAAATATTACTAAAGTGTAATAATTATAACATATTAATATGTAGGATATTTACTATCATATATTATAATATTAATATATAACTTATATCATTTAAAAAATATAACTTGTAATTTCATATTAATACTAGATTTATAAATAAATAAATATATATAACTAATATTACATTACTATAATTATGATTTGTATACATATGTATAATACCTTAATATATTTTAAATATGTTATTAATTAAGTTTACTATCAATTCTTTTTAATATATAAAAAAATTATATATTTTAATATATATAAATATATAAAAAATTAGTTTGGTTTTTTGGGTGGATTGGTTCAAAAATTTTAAAACCAAGAACCAACCAAAAAATTAATTGGACCAAATATTTTGGACCAATTGATTAAATGAATCAATTAGACCGAATTATCTTATCCAAATCGCATTTAATTTGAGTGGGTAGTTAGTCTGGATTAGTTTAGCTCACCCCTATTCTCTTGCTTAAAATAATTTTTCAAATTTTTTTCTCTTAATGTAAAATTAGAAAAAGTGAAGGTGCACCAGAAAAAAATAATAAAGAAATAAAGGAAAAAAATACAATAACTTAAAATAATGTCAATCTTCAATTTAACTTAGTTATTAAAAATTTGACCAAAAAGTTAATAATATGTACTTTAATTATAATAATTTGAAAAATTAAAAAAATTATAATAAGAGATTTGATTTTTAATTTGGAGGCCAAGGACCACAATTAATATGCTTAATTAGGTATACACAAATTAAATCCTTATCTTATACATTATCATAAAGTTTAAATAACTTGACAAACAAATTCAATTAGTCATTATGATTATAAATAAAAATGTCAATATTGAAATTTTAAACTAACATAAATAATTAAATGAATAAATAGTGATCAATAAAGAGCTTTTAAAAGCTATACCATCACCATGACCTTTATTTCTCTCCATTTTTTCACACAATTTTATCTTTAATTTGAGTATTTGACAAAGAAGAATTAGTAATGGTTGTAATTAAAACCATTAAATACTAGTAGGAGTGAATATTAATCGATTTTAATTAAATAAATCGAAAAGATTAGATGTGGTTAATTAGGTTCGGTTTGTTTTTATTTTAGTTTGCATCAATAATTTGATTTGAATTATTTAATTATTTTGATCCATTTTTTATGTATAAAATTTATAATTGAATTGATAGAAAAAACAATTATTAATTAATAATAATCCTGGTACAATTACCTTTTGCCCCATTATTTTATTCAATTTTCTTTTTTGTCATTCTATGGAACTATATTATAAACGGTTAAAAGTTCAAACAGAAAAAAAAAACAGTATTTCCCGCCTGCAACGGTAACCATGGCGCTCTGCACCAGAGTCCCTCACCGGCTGCATCTGGTGCGGACCTTCGTCGACGCCAAGATCAAATGGGTTCGTGACCCAGACCTCGACAACGCTGTTGAGAGAGAGAAAAACCTCAAACAAATCCTTTCTCTCAAAAACCAAATCGTCTCGTCTCCCTCCAGTTCCCTCCCCCTTTCCTCACTCTCCCCTCTCAAACCTCACTTCAATCTCCCCACCTCTACCTCCAAAGTTTTCCAAAAGTACCCTGCCATTTTCTCCCAATTCCAACCCTCTCCCTCTCTCCCTCTGCACGTCAAGCTCACCCCTCAAGCCATGACTCTCCATAAGGAAGAGCTAGCCATTCACAAGTCTCCCGCTCATAGAAACGACGCCGTGAAGAGGCTGGCTAAGCTGTTAATGCTGGCTAAATCAGGTAGGCTGCCGTTGCATATCATAGACAAGTTCAAATTTGATCTGGGTCTTCCCTCTGATTACATTACTTTTCTTCTTTCCGATTATCCTGAATATTTCCAAATTTGTGAAAGTATAAATACTCTTGATGGTAAAGAAACCCTTGTTTTAGAGCTTATTTCTTGGAGAAAAGAGCTCGCAGTTTCGGAAATGGAAAAGAGAGCGTCCTTTTATAATGGTAGGGAAGTGAAAAAAGGAATGCCGTTATGGTTTTCGATGAAATTACCCAACGGGTTTGATTTGGAGAAGAAGGTGATGAATTGGGTTGACACGTGGCAAGATTTGCCTTACATTTCACCTTATGAGAACGCCTTTCATTTGGGGCCTAATAGTGATCAGGCAGAAAAATGGACTGTTGCGGTGCTTCACGAGCTGTTATGGCTGTTGGTGTCAAGGAAGACGGAAAGAGTGAATGTGTTTTGTTTGGGAGATTATTTAGGGTTTGGGAATCGATTTAAGAAGGCGTTGGTGCATTTTCCGGGGATTTTTTATGTTTCGAATAAGATTAGGACACAGACTGTGGTGCTTAGGGAAGCTTATAGGAAAGATTTCTTGGTGGAGAAACATCCATTGATGGGTATGCGGTTTAGGTACATTCATCTTATGAATAAGGCAGAGAAGTTTCGGAACAGTGGTGTTGTTTTAAGGTTTAGGAGGAGACGAGAGGTTATGCCCTCTGCTGATAAAGGGCAAGTTATGAAAGAAGATGATAAGAGTACGGGGGAAAATAACAATTTTAATGAGTTGTCTGATTCGGAGTTTGAGGATGTTTCCAATGATGAGACATCAAGAACACAGATAATAGATACATAAATATCAGAGGCACGACCTTGAGATGAGGAGCTTGAGAATTCTGCTAGAGAAAGCTTTGATTGCATTTACTTTCTTTGACAACCAATGTGTTAGAATTGCATCACTGCTAGAGAAAGAAGCATAAACTGAGCATGGTCTTAGAAGGATGGTCAATTTCTTAAACTGTTGGTTTTCGAAGTTGATGATGTCAGTAATTATGTGACAGGAAAGATGATGAGATGATTGGAAGGAGCAAGGTAATTGTGCAAGTGATGTGAACAATGGAGCGTACTTTGAGAAGAAATGCCGTATGAGTGATGTGAAGTTATTGATGATTTAGAATTGCCAAGCTTAAAACTACAGAAGGCATTAGCTCAACATGGACTCAGATTCTGCTTGGAGATGTTCTGTTCGAAGATACTAGAATTAGACAGGGGAACCGTTTTGCTACAAATTGTATGGAAAAGACTGATCAATAAATTCTTCCTTGGATAAATCTGGAAGTTCACTATTACGAAATGTCCTTGGATAAACCTGAATGTTTGCTAAACCTTTGGTTTGTGGCTGTATAGGTGCTGGATAACTGAGACCTGTTTTAATGAAATTATATAGCGGTACTTCCTTCTTAGGTTGCTTCTCCCTTGTCCTATACATTGAATTTCAAGCTTGAAGAATCCATTGAACTTCATAAGTTCATACAATCGAAGATTACGGAATGGCTAACTGTAAAGGTACGAATTTGTTTAATACTGTCAGAAATTTAATGCCAAACATGAATATTGTTTCTTGTCAGGTTTAAATGAAAGATGTGGCAACCAGACCGGCTTTATGCCGAAGTCTTTGGTCATTGAAATTTTTAGAAATATTATAAGAACTGTTTCAAGTCTTAGCACATACTTGGTTGTCAAAAACCAGGAATACTTGTGTTATTTGCCCATGTTAAATGTTCTTGATTGAAAATACTTGTGTTGAGGTATTCGGGGATGCCAAATGCAAAGCATCAAAGTTCATGGTGGTCTTGAAGGAATGGAAGTGGTTGTTGTTCAACTGGGTGCAGACCATGGTTAAAAACTCCAAAGCCATTGTTACAAATGTGGTAATATATTTTAGTGAGATTTTGGCCTACAAAGACATCTATATGTCATTACAAGGGACTAAAGGAGTCATCATCACAAAACTAAAGGAGAAAACTTAGAGCATATGCAAAACATTGTCAGCATGTGGAAGTTGAACATTAAACAAAGAATTTTTATACTGACCCAACAACCATAATTGTGACTTGAACTGATTCACATTGTAAACAAAAAAGTGGTCATCACTCACATCACATGGGAGCAGTACAGAGCAGGTGGAATTAACTCCTTTTTAAACACTGTTATGCCCACTGACACTGGGTCCAAAAGTTGTTGCTAGACCGGAGGAATACTCAAGGATGACAGTTCTATGATCAGAAAGCAACAAAGTAGTATTGAAATATATGAACAAATCGAAGCTATATGAAGTGTCTATTTTATTGCAATGGA
This sequence comes from Theobroma cacao, assembly GCF_000208745.1. Taxonomy (NCBI): domain Eukaryota; kingdom Viridiplantae; phylum Streptophyta; class Magnoliopsida; order Malvales; family Malvaceae; genus Theobroma; species Theobroma cacao. The sequence goes on along the minus strand of NC_030851.1, from coordinate 1,070,783 downwards.
AGCATCTAACAGTAATGATGTTGTTTTGCAGCCTTCATGCCACTCTGCCTATTCCCTTGTAATATTCTAATGCCTCTCTCTTAAAAGGTGGAATTTCAATCAATTGGACTTGTGTTTCACATTACCATAATATATAAAACTAAAAAAATAATCATATTTAGAATAATTAATAAATTTTATTAAATATTACATTTATTATAAGTAATTTATAAACAAAAATAATAATAATAAAAAAACTAAAATTTGTAATTGAGTTACCCCTCCCCAGGTTCGAGGGGTTTGCTGAAGCAGTGAGCCGGCCCACTGGGTTTAAATAGGCCAACAGCAGCATGGCTCCACTCATGCTAACTGCTTCTTTCTTTGTTTCTTTGTTTGTTTCTTCTCCCTTACACTGATAAAAGCCAAGCATGCTTTTCACATGATCAGGATTGATTGAAATGTTTTTCAGATTTTTGATAAGAGCTCTTAGAAATTTAGAATACTAGTTATTTTATCACATTTAATTGGATTAACTTTAGTTATCTAGGAATTTTTTTTCTTTTTTTATTTTGATAAAAGAAAAAACAAGTATGCCCACCAGCTTTAATTGCATTGATCTGTACAAAAAATCTTATCTGGCAGGTCCCACTTGAAGCCAAAAAAAATCAATGCAAAGCAAATAAAGTCAACAAAATAAAAATAAAAAAATCCCCATCATTATTTGTCACAAAATTAAACCAAAAAAAAAAAATCATAATTCACAACTTGGCCCCAACTACATTTATTGGTTGCACTGTTGTGGCCCGTGGAGGGTACAATAATTAGCTTCTGAAAAGGAAATTCAAAAAAGCTGAAAAGAATATAATATTTAAAAAAGTTTTTGAATTATTTAAAAGATTTTAAATAAATTATTATATTTTTATTACATTTAATTTATTTTAAATAAATTAATTATTATTTATTAATTTATATTTACATATTATTGATTTAATATTATCGTAAAAATAATAAAATTATATAATTATATAATCATATTATATTAAAATATTACATCATATCATGTCATGTCAATGTCATAATAATAAAAAAATTATAAATTTCATTGCATGATTAGATATATTTAAGAATTTTTTATTATTTTTTAAGCCTTGAGTGTTGTTTATCTTGAGAGGGATTTGATGAGCTGTACGGGGCGGCAGGGAAGTCATGGGGTTGGTCTTCTTATCTATGAAGAAATTCTAAGATCAAAGCAAACGAGGCCGGGAAGGTACTATCCGCATGTACCTTGAATAGCCGCTGCTCAGCTCTTATCAACAGAGAAATGGGCTTCTCTTCTCGTGTCTCCTCTTCTCTTATCATTCACAGCCAAACGTAAGAATCTCTCATCAGACTTATCAAGGTTCAGATGGAAGAAGGCTGTACAAACCAAGAACTGTGCCCACCATGCGCTTCCCATCCTCCTTCTGCCAACTACGAAACAACAACCCCTCCCAGTCCCCCACTCCTCTTCCTTTCCCATTTGGTAGTTTGTGGGGGGAAAACATTGTCTCAGTCCCATGTTTCCACATCTTTATATTTTGAAAGATCTGGAAAAGATGGATCAGATTTTGTACTTAAATCCTGGGGAAAAGGTTTGGTTTATACAATTCAGCAGAATCCAAAATGATTTCATAGCACAGGTCTTAAACAAGCCCTTAATCTTAATATTAATTTGACTCAAATGAATTTTGTTCATGTGACGTATGACTTGATAAACTGATTAATCACTTGACAGTTAACATGATTAAATGCATCAGATTTTTTGACAACCTTAGCTCACCTGTCATGCCATATCCACAAAAAATGTTATAATTAATTTTTTATTAAATTAAGAATCATATGGCTTTTAACAAATTAAAGTCCCGATGTCATCAATTATCCTGGAAACAAGCCATGTGAAATTGGAAAATTGGGATTTGAGAAGGAATTCAAGAGCAAGAAAAGATCAACATCTTAGTTGGGAGTATCTTCAAAAGATTGAGTGAATAAAGCACGTTGGGGACGATAAATACTCCCTTGTAATCAAGTGATTGTAATAATTAGCTAACATGGCAACCCCTACTTTGCTTTAAGATGATGAACAGACTAACCCTCGAACTGCAGAACCCAATTGAAGAACATAACTCATGATCCCAAGAGTGAGAAGAAGAGTTTCAACAAGGTTTGGAGCAGACAAAAATATCTGAGAACACTTTGGTTTAGTCACAACCACTTTAATGACACCGACAAACAAGAAAGGAAATGCAAACCATGTGCTTCAAATATGGAATTGTAAGAGAAAGAAAGTAGTTTTTGTGGATAAGATCAACCCCAAGAATCTGACTATACAAGGAGGAAAAAAACCCAAGAAAATTGAAAAAGCAACAAAGAAAAATGATGTGTTTTTTTTTTTTTCAATTATTATACTTGTCGTACAATCCGTTGTCCCCTTCTACCTTTCCACATATCATGATCATACAGTTGGCGTTTGCCTTCTTTCGCTCAAAAAATAATTAAAACATTAAACACTATTTTTTTTTCCCATACTAGAATTTTCAGTGTCTATAAAAAGGGTTCATCATAGGATTCATTTGGCAAGTATACTTTGCATAGCTGCATTGCAATTTGCAAGCATTGTCAAGTATTTAGAAGCTGTTTGAGACTTTAGAGGAGAGAGAGAGAGAGAGAGAGAGGAAAGAGAAAGTATGGGAAATGTAGGAGAAATTGAAGAGGTGCAATGGTTGTCTTCAACCTCAACAAAACTGCCTTTGTTGTCTTTGAACCATGTTTCTTTTGTCTGCAAGTCTGTGAGCAGATCAGTGAGGTTTTATGAGGAAGTTCTGGGGTTTGTGCTCATCAAACGCCCCTCTTCTTTCAAGTTTGAAGGAGCTTGGTATGCCTACTAACACCCCTTTTTCTCTGTAACTCGTCTTGGTTTTGTTTTGTTTAAGATCATAATCAAGTTAACCTGTTGTGCTTATCACTTTTTCTTTTCAATAATACTTAATAATTCTCAGATAACAAAGTATATGATCTTAAATTAGCATTACATCCATCTTCATCATTCACTGACTTTCAAGAAATCTTCATATCTCATAAGGGCTATGCGTTCTTAATGCTTATGCTTCATGTTTGAAGCATTCACTCTTCACACCATACTTTCCAGTTTCAGCATTTAATCCTTCATTGGTAGAAATTATTGGGTGTTTTGATTTCATTTTTTTGTTCTCCTTAAAACAGATTGAATGATTAATTTATATAGCAATTGACACTATTTGCCATGTTGATGGCAACTTCCAAGCCTGTTCTAAACCCAAAATCCTTTATAAGATGTGAATCGATTGTGTAAATCTGCTACAGATGCTGACTAGAATTATGATCTGAAAATGGGTATTCTTTTTCAGGTTGTTCAATTACGGAATCGGCATCCACTTGCTAGAATCAGAGAGTGTTCCAACAAAGAAAGAGAAAATCAACCCAAAAGACAACCATATTTCATTCCAATGCTCTGATATGAACCTGGTGATGCAAAAACTGGAAGAGATGAACATCGAGTACGTGACAGCAGTGGTGGAAGAAGGTGGGATTAAAGTAGATCAGCTGTTCTTCCACGACCCAGATGGCTACATGGTTGAGATATGCAACTGTCAGAACCTTCCCGTTCTTCCACTCTCCTCTTGCCCTCTCAAGCTACCCAATCCTAGCAGTAACCATGCAGTTTCTTCAATATATGGTGGGTTTTTGTTTGCACAGTCAACTCGATTAATTCTCTCGAAAATGCTAACAAAAAGGCTGACTGTTTTAACATTCATTGAAAACTACAGGGAAGCAAAGCAGGGAGCCACCTTGTTCTTGGGTAGCTGCCACGATGATGGAGAACTTGGTGGTGGACATGTTGGACATATCATTTTGACATAGCTGAACAGAGATCGGATGTTGATGCCATTTTGGTGAAAAATATGTTTATATTCTGCATAAATTGTTGGATAGAATGTGAGAAAAAAGATTGTAATGTGAGTAAAAACCTGGTTGTGAGTTTATCCAATCGTGATCATTTTGTCCTGTATCGAATTGTGTTTCACCAAAAATTGCAAATTGTAAATTCAATGGAGTTCATCTGTATCTGCATCAACTTTGAACAAAAATCAACTCATTTTCTTAGCAATAATCTTGTGCAATTCGTATAACATAATTGCCGGGTTAAAAGCCTACGGTTAAGGCTTCTACCTAACTTCTTTCATGGAGATAATCCTTCTCAGTACAACTCTAGTTACAGTTAATAGTGGTAGGAACGACGAGGATGATAGTTACAGAACTATGGCAGAGGGAAGTATAGATCTAGTCTGATGTTCAAGAACCTGATGAGATGACAACAAAAACATCATCAAGAGACCATTTTATTGGTTCTGACTTCTTCCGAGGGTTGATGATCGCACGCTCAGAATTCGCACGACGATAGCCAATAACAATTTCTTGTCTTTGGCGACCCCTGATCATTATATCATAAAAGCATAGCTCCTCTTGGTCAAATAAATAGAATTCTGCCGGTTTGATACACATCTCATTCCCCTGCAGCAAGAAAGAAGCTAGCAATTTAGAATAGATTGTGTAGCTCTCATTTTGCAAGCGACAATGGTATTTGATTGTCTGCGTAAACATTCTTCATCGGAAAAAGAATGGGGTGTAAGAGTTACCTCCTCTGCAAACAGTTCCTCAAGAACACGATTTATTTGCTTGTCTTCAGCCACCATTGCCAGTGCCATGCTTACAAGCTCATTTGAAAGCACGTAATCACTGATTCTGGAGACTGAAACCAGGTTCCTTGTCCTAGAGTCCAGAATTTCACTAATGATTATTGATTTATCAGAAGCTTGCTGCAGTTCACAGATCCAAGAGCTGTGAGAGAACCCAGCGAGCCGTAAAGAAGTTGGCTTTGTATCTTTGTGAGGGAGACGTTTCGACTGCAATCCACGAAGGAAGCAACAGTACTAGTCAGGGTCAGGAATTTCAACACATAACAAGTCTAACGCTACTTATTAAAGATGGTTAAAAAAATCCTTAATTACTAATTTCTTAGTGTTTAGTTCTTTCCTGTTTTGGTGGTCTGTTCATGTCAGCGTTTGAGATCAGTGAATTGGTACCTGGGGACCTCTTTTCTCTATTCACAAAGAAGCTAAAAGATGTTGGTTTATATTATATAGGATTGTCAACGGACAAGGTACACAACAATTTCGAGGTACCTTATCTTGAACTCTATTAATAAGTAGGGTACCCTATCTCATATTATGTGAAAACTATTTTATGCTACTCACAGAATCAAACTACCCATAGGAAAGACTAAAGAGTAAGAAATCATAATCAAGGATTTCAGTAAGCTAATTTGTTTGCATAAGTTGAAAGACAGGATAACACTTACCTGTATGTCTCGAATAAGGAGAAGGGTGGCAAGAGATCTCGAGTCTGAATGAACTACAGAGTCCTCCAGTGACTCATCTGCAAGAATTAAAATCTGTCCTTTAGAGTTAGTAATCAGTTGTTTTATAGCCAACAATGAATGCTGGAGTGCAGGAACAGAAACTAAAGGTACTTCGGAGATAGGCCAACTGGAAAAGATGAGAGGATATAACAACTTACAGAATCAAAAGTCTCCAAAGGAAGGCTTTCTAAATGCCTTCTAATGACAGCGTTTCCCTCATGATGGACAAGTTTTATGTTTACTAATCCAGAAATATCAAGTCCACCATCAATCAGTTTCCTCTCTCTCTCTTTTTCTGGAACCTCATTAAACATCCACAGTTCTGAACCAGGGGCCAGAAATGCCTCCAGAACCTGAAAAATGAAACATGGGTCCACATATAAGCAAGATGTGACTGAAACAGAGTATCTATAAACTTCAAGTTTCTTAATTTTTTATCACTATTCTGTTCCATGAGTATTGAATTATTCCCTTGTTGCCTTTGTATGTAGATATATAAGCCTGATTGTCTTCCAATGCATCCTAACTAAAGGGCTATTGAAAAGTAAAATGTATAAAATTCTGAACAATTAGCAATTGCATTACCATAATCATATCATCAATATCACGGCGCCAGCCACAGAACAGTATCTTCTCTGGATATTTTGGAAGTTCAGGTACTTTTGGGAAATCAACTCTACGCACCTGCAATGCAGCATGTCACACATGAAAAGACACCTGAAGGACCACTGCTCTTGTGTAAAAGAATTGAAAGGATTAAGGAGGAAACGCAAGCAATTACTATAATTAAATGCTACATTAGTATGCTTTTTATTAACTGAATTGAAATTATGAATATGGTTTTAGAAAATCAGTAAAAGTTTTAGCTTTGAAACTTCGTAAGTTACTAATGCTTCAGCTTTCAAGAATCCTGTCAGCTACGGAGATGAAAGAAAAGAAAAAGTACCTCTGGAATGGAACCAGGAGCATAAGTGTCATCATCCTCAGCTATAACAAGGACTTCATCCCCTTCTTTTAGTACGTAATTATCATCTGGATTTAGGATTATCTTCCCACCATCTGCAGCAACCTTGACTCCACAGGGAATTGCATCAGGAAATGAAATGAGCACATCTTCAAATTGCATACCAGCCAATTGAGGCCACCTTTTGATGTAAAACTCATCATTCTCAAACCCCAATATATCCTCCCATATCTGACAATACAAAACTAAAAATCAAATTAAAGGGAAAATATTATTTTCAATTGATAAAAAAATCTCAGGATAAGTATTTGCTTAGAATTATGAAGATATGCTATCAATACAAATGTTAGAAAAATCAAAACAAAGACTAGGCAAATAAGGTGCCACTTCAGTCTTAAGTGCTAAAAGGACAGGGAAAGACCAAAAATAATGCAACTTGAGGTGCTCAGAAAGCAATTAGGCACATAACTTGGAAAATAATCTAATCATTTCATCGAACCAAGATTCATGTAGCCAAACCTAAACGAGTGAATAAGACCTTATCCCCGAATAACAAAATTTTCTCAATTTCATGGATAATTACTATAGATATACTTCAATAAATTAAGAAGAGTCCTTTATGTAATTTAAAAGTGCAATCTAAATAAGCAAATAACCAGTGCAAGGCCAGGTTGCAGGGCACACTGTATCATCAAGCGCCCGATCACATCATGTGCAACAACAGTTTCTATCAGATCTCCCCCAACAAGCTTCACCAGGGGCTCATTGTCAAGGTCACTCATCTCCACCACAACATGACCCCTCAAACCCTTCTTTACTCCAGTTAGACTGAGTACCACCCTCAAGGCACGTGCATCACTCTGGTAACAAGAATACAGAATTATTAATGTTTCCCTAGAAATACTAGAAGTTGAGAAACATGATGAAACTGAAAGTTTTGAGCAACCTGATCTGCATTTTCATCAGATGCCAATACAATGATGGCCCGCGCTTTTGATACTGAGACCTGTAATTGAAAACAACATCATTCCAAATGCAGTTGTATAATGAGCAAAAACAAGGGGGAAAATGAAAAGATCAAAATATAAATAAGAGCAACAACCCATTGAATGTTCTTCAGGGTTCATCTGGCATCCATTTAATCTTAAACTGATTTAAAGCTCTCAACATAGATTGGAAAATGAAAGAAGTATATGATAACAATGTCAAATTACCTTCTTTAAATCAGCCAGTATCAGAGGACTCCCACTCCTGCATATGACGGAGGTCCCCATGAAGTCAAATTCTAGCTTTGCTATATCCATCTCCATTTCCTCCTTGTCTCTTTCTGCAAGTACAACAACCACTCCTCCACCAACACTTTTGTTCGCTATCGCTAGTTGCTTCAAAAGTGAACCCTACAATAAAGAAGATTTCTTAAACCCTAGGCTTTCTATCTTGAAACCCTTGACTTCAGCCATCTATCGCTTACTGTCTTAAAAGACCCAAATTAGGGATTCAGGATCACTTCAAGACTGTCTAGGAAAATTCTATATAAGCAATTAGTTTTTCAATAAATAAATAAATAAAAGATACTCAAGAGGATTACCAATTTGTCACTCCATCCAAGAATTAGTATATGGTTCTTTTCAATGACTTCACTCTTCCCCTTTCGAAGTGAATCAACCTTTTCTGAGATAGCATCTGAGACAAGCCCAAGCATCATTGCAAATATCAGCATGCCTCCTGAGCTTATAGAGACAGAAACTATCCTGGGACCAGTTCCAACACTATCGGCATGATTTCCAGAGTCAGCCACGAAAGTCCAAGAAAGCCATAGAGCTTCGGCAAGGCTGCCACCATTGACCGCATACAATGCCAAGCCACCAAATCCAATAAGAAATACTGTTGCAAAAAGCAGCGCAAGCAGCTTTGCATAAGGATATACAGAGAAACAAACATCAACCGTATATGCAATTCTCTTCTTCAAGGGAACCTCCTCCTTGTTAGGCTTTGTTCTTTTCGAGATGTTCTTTATTTGTGGAAGATAATCAAGATATTTGTACAACACAAAAGGCATGACAAGTGTGATCACCACGGTATATAAAGCAACAGTTCTACTGTCAGCATTATTAAAAAAATGAAATGAACTATCATCTTCGGGCTGCAAAACTCCACTGCTGTTGTTACCAACAACATCGATTTCACTACACCATCTACGGAGATTAATATTCTCTTCCTGCAAGCAGATGGACACTAATTACAAAACTTGATGAACAACTACCCGAATCAATGTTCTAAACCAAAGAGCATAATGTTATAGAAAAAACATCACAAATTCTTATCTACAAAAAAGTTGCCTTCCTCAGACAAATAGAAACCAAGAACTCAGCCACGAATAATTCATTTTAGCTCATTTTAGTCCAGTTCCTTGCCATTTAAGCAACCAATGAAGAAGTCCAAATTCTCTCAGCATTTTCAAATTTTTATATAAAATACATAAAAAATTCAACTCTTTTATCTTAATTTTCGTAAGAATTAAAGTGAGACAAACATTTAATGACGAAAGAAGTTTAACTGCAAAGTATACAAATGCATATTACCTCTAGTCTGGCAACTTTATCTCTCAGGTGAATTACATAACGTACAGGAAATATACAACTGAAAATAATCTGCAATTAAAAAATAAAAAAAAATAGAATCATAATATCTTAGACCAATAAATTTAACTAAATTTCTATATTTCATTTTTTTCTTACGAAATTAATAAAATTAATTTGTTATTTTTTACGTTTATTTTACTATTTTGACCTTTATATAAATTTTGCTTACAAGAAGAAAAATAAATAAGATTTCCATACCGAAGAAAAGATGAAATAACGCTTCAATTTAACCCCTCGAGCCCTCCTCCCACTCGACGAACTCACCGAACTCGATTGAGTCGTCATCGTAGTTGTCGAAACTTGACTCGCCAGAATTTTGACTTCCTCCTTGTTGGTAGCAGTGTCAGTCTTCTGCTTCTCATGCACCACCTTACCACGCACCCCGTCCGGTAATCGCTCCCCACTTCCTGGACTCGGCGACTTGGAGGCTGCCTTAACCGTCACCACCCGATTCCTCGCAGCGTGGGGCCCGAGAAAAGGAGGATACATCCAATCCCTGTTCGATAAGTTGTTCACATCGACGTTATTAAGATTATTACTAACATTGCTCCCGCTACTGTTCTTCGCGGACGCATCGGCGTCGACGGAGCAGCGGCGATCGGACGATGACGGAAGACTGGTGACGCGACGAACGGCGGGGAAAAGTGGGCCATGAAAGTGCGGGGTGGGCCGCGGGTCATCCGGTGATATAGTCTTGAACTTCTTCAACACCGGCGGCCTCTCCGCCTTTTTCGGACTAGGGTTCCGTGGCGATTGAGACGAAGCTGATTCTCCAGAGCCGCCTTTGCTTTGCATTGTTTTTGTCTCTTTCTTTTTCCTTATGATTTCTCCAAAAATTTTGAGTGATAAAATTAGCCCTTCCAAACAGAAATTAAATCAATCGAAATCGCTGAATCCATTGGAAGAGATCTCAAACCGAAAATAAAAAAAGAAAAGCAAAAAGATTCAGTTAAAAGAACAAAAAAAAAAGGTGTGAGATTCAGTGGGGAGCTTATGCTTCTGCTTGCCTTTTTCTCTCGTATTATACTTTCTTTTTTTGATTAATTATTAAAAAGGCATATGATTGACGGGGTCGGTTTTGGTAGATCCGGGCCGTCAAAAACTGGGGCAGGGGTGATGACGTGGACAGCTCTAATTTCTAAGACAGGGATCAGTTATTTTAGTTTTCGGTTAATTTCAGACATGTTCGGATGTTGGGAAGGTGAAAGTTAAATTTGCAACAGTCTCTCAGGTCGGAAAGTCATGTTTTTTTCTTTCCGAGAAATTGGTTTCTCCGTATATTTTGGCATCTGCTTCCTAATTTTGCCATGAAATTATGATTTTTATGTTTTTTATTTTTATTTTTATTTTCATTATGCATAAATATAGACAATTTTTTTATTTTTCATTATGTTAGAAAAATTAAATTAATTAAATTTTTATTACTTTATGCATGGAATCTTCATTTTAACATGCTTAAATAAACAAAAGAAAAATGTAAAGGCATAGTAGTCAACTTTTGGTAAAAAAACCAAGAATAATTAAGAGGGCATGATTTTTTTTATGAATAAATTATTAAATCCACAGAAAATAAATATTTTCAATAGGAAATTGTATATTCTCACATTTGAAAGTTTCATATATATACGAAACTGCGTACATTATTTTCATTTAAATTAAACTAAATTTGAGCAAGTAGAGAAAAAAAATAAAATTGTGTACAATTTTAGAAGCACTTTCAAGTTTACATAAATAGTGCATAATTAACATTAAAATGTTAGAAATAAATATTAATAACTACGCTTAGTACTAAGCCTGGCAACCCCTGTTAGCTGCTACAGGTAAAAAGTATCCTAATCTTGAAGGTAATGGCGAAAGCGAAATGCTGTGATTATTGTCTTTGGAATTCTTATTCTCTAATTTTAGCTCATTATTGTCCACCTTCTCTTCATCTTTGTTGGCAGCTGGTGCGTAGGGAGAATTGTTTCCTATCCTGCAAAAACCAAAACCCGAATTTTTTTTAATGAATTTATTTATTTATTGAAAATCTTTCGAAAAATATATTTTTGACAGAAAATTTTGTGGGAAAAATATATACCTGTGACGGCGTTTTGCAAGAAAATGCTGGAGTGAAATTTTTCTTGCAATTGGAAGGTCTGAAAATAGGGGATTAAAACTAGCTGGTTAACATTCCAAAATGAAATGTTTACATAATTTAAAGTATTACATGGCAAGTACAGAAATTGTTAAGGGTGAACATTAATTAATTCAAATAAAAATAATCAATAAGGAGCTGTTTATTCAATTATTTGTTCGGTTTTCGATTAATAATATTTTTTAAAATATTATTACTATTTTTAAAATATATTTGAAAAATAACCCATTGATTGAGATTCGTCGAGAGATAAGTCATTTTCGAATTTTCGTAAATTTTTAGAAAAATTTGATTAATTCAATTTTCAAATTGTGTTTATACCTGCTTGTAGCTTGCAAGAAGATTCCACGTTGGGTGGAGGAAGTGGTGTTTTTGCGTCGGTTTGGGGCTTTTCATTTGCAATAGGCTTCGACAAGGAGCTCTCTCCAGCCAGAAGCATGATGGCTTGGGCCTACAAACAATTATACATATATCTATCATTTATATCACATGCTTAAACCTTCTATGCCAAAAGAAATTCCCAACATACAACAGAAGCAATCCAGGTTAGTATATTCAAACATCTCATGAAATTGGTTACAGATCATAATATTATTATAGAAAAAGTTTTGTATATAACAACAAGTTATTGTAACATAACAGCATAAGAACATAAATATCTAATCTTAATTAAATCGTGTGTTAAGGAAACGTTTGAGAATCAAAAATCGATTAAAATATCTTGATTTACTTAGATTATAAGATTATGATTCTTAATTATAATCGGAAAAAGAAAAATCATGTGGTTGCGAGCATTATAAACATGTTTTCTCACCTTATCAGTTGGAACATTATCATACACGTTGATAACCCCGGCATAGAAAATCGTTAGCTGTGCTTTCGAGGACACCACACCAGTTGAACTTGTTCGTATTTCGTCGCACCTATACAGCAAAATCCAGGGGGGGAGCCATTTTTCAGTTGCGGTTTTGTGTATAATTTGCATATAGATGAAGGAGTTTTCGAACAAACCTGATTCCTGGGAGTGATTCTTGTTGCAGAAAAGAAGTGGGGAGTCGAGAAAATTTGTCAGAGGCAAACTTAGGTGGCAATAAAGGGATAAGAGGTCGAGGTGGAAGCTTCTTTTTCAAGGCTTCTGATTCTTCCTCGTTGGTCTTACCAACGTTGTGGTCCTGAGGTTTTGACAGAAGATATTTCCTGAACAAATCAATGGTCGTCTGAGACATGTCATTTGCTTGCTTCCACCCTTTCTTCTTATGCTCAAATCCAGCATCTGCTGCTGCTATATCTTCCATCTTCGAGCTGTTCATGGGTCCAGGAACATCAAATAAACCTTAACTAAACTTTGCATGAAAGACAACAGGTTTAAGTAGAAAATGATGTTTACCTGAACAGAAGTCAGCTGTCTACTTCTTCTCTTACTACTTACTAACAAGGAATATTACTGAAGGAATTCAGCTGGGTTCATATAAAGAGAAAGATTGGAAATAACGCCATGAGGAATTGGGGATGATGATGATGATGGGAGCAGGCTTTCGATGGGTTCTAAATGAATTTAACTTTTTATGTAGATGCAAGTGAGTCCATGCTATTTCATGCAGCTGTGTAGGCTGCAATCATTTGGCCGACAAAATAGTTTCATCATCTGCCACCATACTAAAATCCATTCTTTATACTTGCTTTACAAGTAGACCTCGTCAAATTGCTGGACACATCTTAATGACCACACAAAATTATACGAGTTTAAATTTAAAATTATCTTATTTTATATCTTAAACGTATCGATATATTTAAATAAAATTTTATATCTTAAACAAGTTAAACCCATTAAATTAAACTCATTTAATTAACGTGTTACTATATCAATTTATATAGTATAATTTGTTTATAATATTTTCTTCAATGTATTAATATGTTTATGTAAATTTATCGCGTTGTGTCATATATAATTTAATTAAAATAAAATCTGAATTATGATAATTATAACCATCATTAACCACTTATAAACAAGTTCAATGTGATTTTGCTATAAATTAGAAGGTAATTATTGGAGAGAATGTTGGAAGGTGGATGATGATCATGTGTTTTTCATGTCCAGAGACCGAGTCTCCCAAGTTATTTAATTCATAAATTTGTCTACGTTGTAAACTTGTAATGATAATTAACAAGAAACAATCATACCCATAAGACAAATTTGCAACCAAAGGAGTTTATGTTGGGAATTGCAAGGCATGTTTTCTGGGTTTAAATACTAAAAAGACAACACAAACATTACTCAACTGAATCCTTTTCGAAAGGGAAAAATCTTAATTAAAACATGTTTCATGCTCTGTCTTCTTGGAGTTATTACTCATTTTGGTTTTGCCATTGTTACCTAGTGTTGTGTCTTGTAGTATCCTGTCAAAGCCAATCCTTTTCACTCCAACCAGGGAAAGCAACGCCCCATCAATTTTTATAGCTAAACTAACTCGGATATAAAATCTTTTCTAAAGTGACTTATATTCATTTTTTATGATAATGGATGCTTTGTCTAATTCAATCAGATGTTGGGATATTATTGGAGAGAACATTCAGTTGGTTCGGCTGGTTCGATCATAAAAGGAAAACCGAAAAAACAGACTAAAGCTCTCCCCTTGATATCATCAACTTGTCCAACAAAAAGAGTGTTCATCCTCACTTTTCAACAAGTTCTTGATCATTTTCATTATGGGTGTTTCATCTAATTCGATCAGATGTTGAGACCTTGAAATGGTGATAAAAGAAATCTCATATGGAGTATTCTGCAAACTTAAATATAGATATCTATCTTAAAAATTCAACGGGATTTCATCATCTTATCCAACAAAAGAGGTACAGAGTTTTGAGTAAGATGTATCAAAAGACTGTTTTTGCGATATTAAAATGCTTACCAGATCAAGTGGCTAAACTCCAATGAATGAAGCTTCCCCAGGTGATACACAAAAAGAGAATAAGTGGGGTTCGTCTTCACTTTTCATCAAGTTCCTGACTAGTCCCTGGATCAGAAGGATTAATATGTCTCCAAAAGAAGCCCAAACTGCTTCCCATTATATTCATAATCACCGCGGACATGGCAGGGGGCAATGCTACCACTGGAGAGGTGAAATGGGATGTTGCCAATACCACACCCAAGGCAGAATTTTGCATGCCAACCTGAGTGAGAGAAAGTGTCATGTATATGAGAGTCGCCATCAAAGCGTAAACAAGCTTATGACAGAAGATAAGAAAAGAAGAATTAATTGAAATACTTAAAATTTGATCAAACAATTTCTGATAAGGACTGCAATTGCTTTTAAATCCAAGATGTTAAAACTTCCGGCCATAAAGGATCAATATGAACTTGCATGTACCTCAATTGAAATTGCTCGCCGCTCTGGTTCTCTGAATCTACATATTGCTGCTGATAAATACCTGCACATAAACAACTCCTTAACTTATACACTTCATAAATAGCAAAACTGAAAGAAGGGGGGCAGAATGATTGACTAGAAGAACGAGCACACACCCTCCCCCGCTCTCTTTCAATCTTTTTTTTTTTTTCAGAACTTGCTTGAACACAGAAATCCACCTATGTAATTGCAGTTCATTGTTTTAGGTGGCAGAAAGCTTACAAAGGATCAGTATTGGATTGGTCTATGGTTACAAAAGAAAAATGAAAAGCTTTCCAGTTCAAGGATGGAAAAAAGGTCAAAATGAAATCACTGGGGTCAAATAACAAGAGAGAAAATTAGACTGAATCTAAACGTAACAGGTAAACTTCAGCCATTTCTCAGTTTCATTCTAATCACCATACCAAATTCATACAATCGAAAAATAGAAATGAAGAGCAACTCTTACCCCACAAGGAAACCAGCAAAATGTAATAACAGCACAGAAAGTATTACAGCACCAAGCTCTCCAGATAATATTGATTGGAGGCGATCGATTGAAGTGGCATCAGAAGCCAATGTTGCATTAACCATTGAGGACTTAAGACGAACAACATTTTCTGAGAAAACACTGGAAAAAGGAATTCCAGAAACCAAAAATTAGAGGAACAAATGAAGGTAACACAAGAGAGGAGAAAGTAAGTATCCAGCGGATAAATTTGAATAACAGATAAACCTGCATGCAAGTAGTGATGAAGCTAAAACAGCAAATAATGGGGCAAATGGTGTAACAATTTTCACCACCACAGGAAATGAGCTCTGTATATAAGAACCTAGCAGAACCGGAGCAACCACCACCTGGACGAGACATAATAAGAACTATGAATTCCAAAAAGAACAATAAATAGATTGAACACATCTTGATGTGTCAAAGTTTATATGACTCAAGGATAGAGTTAGCCAACCTGCAGGGTACTGATGGAAAGTCCAACAGCATCCACAGGAACATAAGTCCCTGCCAGAATCATAGTCAAAAGAGGAGTGGCAATCACTGCTCCAAGAGTCGTGCAAACAGTCAGTACAGTTGATAGTGGAACATCCCCTCGAGCAATTAAGGTCACCTGTAACACTATTTCAGCAAATAAAAACAATGCATCTTATGAAAAATAAAGCAACTATTTTAGGTGCTCTAATATATCAACGAACTCTTCCAAATGTCTGTAACAAGAATAAAAGGCATCTTCCAAAAGTAAAAAACTTCTGCCAAAGGGCCTTCCAACAGAGTTTTAAGGTATATAGTTGAGCAAAAGAACGTGATGGGTAAAGAAACTCTTACCACATTTGATGCAGCACCTCCAGGGCAACAAGCAAGTAAAATCAAACCAACAGAAAGAGATGGTGAAAGCCCCAGAGTCTTGCTAATAACCATCCCAAAAGTTGGCATAATTGTGTACTGAGCAACACATCCAAACAGAATCTGATGAAAGTAGGAGAACAAATTGATGTTCATAGGCAGCAAGTATGTGATAAACAAGATTAGTTCGTGCTCTCGAGTTTAAAATTAAAACATCTACCCCCTTCACAAAGGAGGAAAACATTATCCTTACAGAGGTATAGACAAGTATGCAGCATCAACCAATCCCTCAACACCCCGATTTACAATTCCAGTTAATACCACTAAATAGGCATACTACAGAGTGCAGACAGACAGGTACTATAAAATATTTAGTAAATGTTTATGAAGGAAAATAGAAAAGATGTGTCAGTATTCCAACTAATTGCTCCACAATGTAAATTACAATCTGACGATCATGTCCGAAAAGTTTTTACTTGATCTGAAAAACCTTGCGCAACTCGGCGTCACTTCTCTTAAGATTAACTCATGAAGCAAGCAAGTCAAAATACCATTCTCAGATTCCAGAACAAAATTCCAATTATAGAACAATCACAGAATTCGCATATCAACATATACAAAATGTTAATGAAATGAATTCCAAATTGTTTCCAAGACAATATTTGTCCCAAAAAATTCCTGCTAAATTCTATATAATCTTCCATAAAATCAACTCGGATGATTAAGTATACCCTTAATTTTCACTAAAAGAAATTAATTACTAGTAAACAAAACCATCATTGTCATTAATGAAAAACTCACAGAAAGAGGCCTTTGGATGAACAAATTGAGCAAGTCCTTGAGTTCCAAAGTGAGACCCATAGCCAACATAATTAGCCCAAGTGTCAAGCTATATGAACCAGGTCCTCTCTTAACAAACCATGAAAAAGTCGACGGTTGCAAGCAAGCCACAATGCCACCAACTGTCACATACAGAGGGTACAAGCTTGCAGCGGTAGATAACACGTTTTCCAATCTGGGTTTTGCTGGAGTGAGAGGAAGATGTTCAGAGTTCCCCCGGACACACTTTATTGTAGGCGGAGAAGTGAATTTTTTTGGTGAAAGAACTGTGGGTTTGGATGGGTGGGGTCTGAATGTGAATTTCAGATGGTTTTGTGGTGGAGAAAGGAAGGGACTGAGCCTTAAAGTGAGGGACATGTTGAATCTATGCTTCTTTGATTCAACTGAAAGAGTGAATGAGTAGAGTTGCATACAAAGTCCAACTTCTCGACTTCACCTGTTTTGGAACCTGGAACTGGAAGTTGTTCCTATCAAAGAGAAAGAAAATCTTGTCAAAACATGGTCAAGAGTTAAAAGAGTGTTAGACGGAAACTACCGTGGGACTATGGCAGCCATAGTGATTGGGTGTTCGTATTGGGACCACATCATGTGCCACGTAAGGACATGAAATCTTAAGTGGCAGATATAAGCCAATCAATGTGGCATGCATGTTCTGACTCTTCTCTACTTTCATTTTTCTTCTGTAAAAAGATGAAAAACTATCCTGCTAGTATAATATAATATTTTTACATCAAAGTCATCAAATTCACGAAGAGAATGGAGAGTCAAAGTAAAAAATAACTTTGTCTGAAATAATTAAATTAAAAATTAAATAATGAGAATATCTTAGTTCAGTCGAAAGCTGCCACCATAACCCCAGAATCTAAGCAATGGTTAATAATCCCAAAGGGGGTGCTAGCCCAGTCCCCCGCCCCCGACCCCCACCCCCCCACTTTGTGCATTTGATTGCATAAAAGTCTAAAGCACAACAACATGCTTAATCCAATTCAACCCGACGAGGATTTATATAGAGAACCACGAAAGGAGATGCCCGTTGCCGGTAAACGTCCTTCTGCAGTCAACATCCTTCTTGTTATTCTTGGAAATGAGGCAAAACTCCTGAGAAATGCTTATATTTTTGTCAAATTCCACTCAACTGGCAATCGACAGCAAACATGAGTGGTAAAAAGGATGCAGGGGGTAATACCAAATTGTATTTGCTTGGAACTTCCTCAATCAGAATCATCTACTTCTATTTGTGAAGACCGTGCAAGACACTTTGGGAACTTGAAAGGAAGGATCAACAAGGGCTCATCATCGGAGACTCCTCGGCATGCTAAACCAAATGCGTATCCCAATGCAATAGCAACTGGAACAGCAACAGCATTTCCAACCTGTATATATCTGCAAAAAAGAGACAAAAAACAATGTGTGCAATTAGCCTGTACTACTCTAATGTGAAATAAAGCAAGAGACTATTGTAAGTTGGTGACCTTCACCCACTGAAAGAAAAACATTGACATTATTACTTAGCAGAACCATTGTAATTAAGTAAGGGCGCCTACATAAATGGATCAAAAGAGATACCTAGAACTAAAGATATGCTAAAAACAGCATTGAGATTCCCTATGGCAATAAATGTTCTTCAATACCAAAAAAACTGAGCGTCCAACAAATATGGATAATACTAAATTATGGCAATCTTAAAAACTTTAACTTTGCTCAACAAACCTCTCCTTGATAGACCCAAAAAGCTTATAGCAGTCCGGGAACCCCTGTAGTCTAGCATTTTCACGGATTGTGAGTACCCTGTCTTGCGAAGGATGAAGGATGCTCTGCCAAAAGAGTTCGATTTGGAAGTATGCACTAGAATATATTTGGATAACACCCACCCTTACACCCAGGACATAAAAACAGGAGAAAAAACCTGGTTATGAGGTTTAGCCCTTGTTACTACTGTCTTAACAATTTCATCCATCCACAAACGACCAAATGGCCTAAATTCCAAGTATCAGGTAAGGTTGTTAGGAATATAACATTGAAGCAAAAGTCAGAATTCACTAGTAATAGTTATTCGGCACTTACTTGGTTGACCTCCCTTTGACAAACTTCATGGCATAATCAGGCACCTATTAAAATAATTAACAAATTAGGAAAAAGTTATCGTGAAGTAAATTTAATGAACAATAAGAGAGCTGCGCACAACATAATACCAATGGTTTCCCAGATTTGAGCTTCACTCTTTCCATTGTTGTGTCCCACTCTACCCTGTTATTTTCACCAACTATTACACCTGGTAGGTCTCTGAAATTCGCACCCTGGAAAAACAAAAGCTCAGCTATTGAGAAATGAGAAATATGCCAAGCCCAAGCACCATAAAAAGGTAAACCGCACATACCTTCCTCTTTGGAACGCGGCAAACACGTTCATAATCATCAGCATTCAATTGCAACGGCCGGTGATCATATAGCATTCCCAAGGATGATGCATGTCGAGTATCAACTGTCAAATTTGTTACATCTACATATTGCAAAAACATAGTTGTAAGATAATGAAGAGGACAAGGACAACATGCTGGTTTTCATTTTAATAATAATGCATATATAAGAAAATCTAAAAGATGATTACTGAAATTTTAGATGATGCAGGTGCAAGACTACAGGATTAGTTTCTGGCAGATCAGTGGCAGTTTAAGGAGTAAAACTAAAACAGTTTTCAAAGTAGGCATATCAAATGACTAATTAATCTGCCAGTATGGCTTCTTAACCCCAAAATAGGCAGCATCTAACATTTTCAAAATTCTGTATGGAAAGTGGTGGAAGTGGATGTCAATCTTATCCAGTATGGCTTCTTCCACACTTCACAAAGAATTTACTTTAGAGCAACTGATGATGTGAAGCACTGAATGATCAAAGGATAGACTCAAAGAGAAGAAAAACTTTTCAAAGCTGTTAATGAAAAAAGGTACACTGGAAAGAAGTCAATGCAGGAGTCATATAGTAGCAAGCAAGAAAAAGTCTAACCAATACCCAAATGATAAACTAGTTCACAAGGGCCACGACTTAACATCTACCATGTTAGAATATGGTACGTCGATGTTGTATTTCTTTTGTGAAAGGAAACATACCCTTTCTTTGCAATCTAATATATTTTTGGAACTCTGTTCGAGCAACTTTGCCATACTTCCTCTGATCCTCACTCTCATCATTGTTAACCTAATAAGATGTAACGAAACTCAAATAATAGGGTCCCAAGTCTACTCAATCATTCATTGAGGAAAAAGCACATACTTGTGGAAGATCAGATATCGCATCACCAAGAGTAAGAGCCCTTTCCAACTGACAGGTGTCACTTTTACTATACGCAACATTGATTTCCTAGATTCAAGACAATTAGATTTAATTAAAAAAAGAGTTATTGTCTACTAATGAGATCTTATTCTTATAGCAACCTAAATTACTTTAGTTAAGCAACATATATACCTCAAACTCATTTGGAACATGTCCTCTAGATGCAACCTCATGAGTTGGCAATGGATATTGAGGCAATTTCTAAAGGAAAAAGACAACGAAGTATTAGACTAACAATCTTATAATGTCATCATATTGTAAAGTTTCAAAATACTTGCCTCTGAAGGATGTGCACCCCACAGAAAAACCCTCATCCTACATTGTGCAACCCCGTAAGATCCAGCAGCCATCATCCCCATTCTAGCTTGATAATTCATGGAAACTAGACGGCCGATGGCATAACGTCCCAAAAAACCCTTAGCAAACTTCAAAATGTCTACAACATTTTCCATTAAAACATATCTCGGTTTCAGATGCTCTATAATATCCATATATACCACTAATTGCTTATTTTTTATATCATCCAACGGCGCATTTCCATTTCTAAAGCGATTAAACCCACTTATGCCTTGACACGGGGGCCCTCCACATATAAAGTAAACATTTCCCTACAAAAACAAAAGATAAAGAAAAATAAAATAAACCATCATTACACTGAATGTAAAGTAGAAAATTATTTTACAAATACCACCAATCTAATGAGTCTATATAACAATCAAAACACTTACAGGCAAAGGCAATATGTTTGACTTGTACCCCTTCCTTACAAAGTCCTTCAATTTTTCTTGACACTTACTGAAAACATGATTATACATTAAAAAAATTAATCACAAGGTAAATCAATGATCTGATGGGTATATATTCATTGAAACAAATTACCTCAAGCCCTTCATAGGCTCCCAAGTATCATAACTTGCATCATAACCCTTCCAACGCACCTACATTTAAGATCCAAAACAATAAAAATGTAAAAGCATTAATCCAGAAAGAAAAGCTTAATTGTAATGAATAGTTAGTGCACATAAGCTTTCCCAAAGCCATTATATACTAAAATAAAAGAAGACAGAATATGACATAATAATAAAACTAACGAACTATCATCAGCTAGTACCAATTCTTCATTCTTAGAGATATAACGATACCTTAAAATATAATCCCGGCTTGTTCACCTGGTTAGGATCACCAAAACAAATATCCAATAATCTCTCAACTTCAAATTCTTCAGAGGAATCCTCCGAGTCTCCATCTTCTCTTTCTTTTTCTTCTTCCTCTTCACATCCCTGGCCATCATCATCCTCCTCATCACTAGTTTCACTTGAACCATTTTCAAGTGTTTTGTCTGCTCCAAGCAAGGAGAATTTCTGGCATAACTTTTCCCACTCCTTTAGTAAACACAAAAAATCCTCTGCAGCCTCATTTCTCACCTAATTATCATTTGAGGAGATATATAAGTCAGTGTGAAATAATATAATAATTTTATTAATAATTATCGAACATTAGACTGTTTACCTTAGTTTCAGGATGATTCCATTGCAAACTTTTACAAGCATAAGAATTTATGTCAACAGCCCACCTCTGCCATGCCAAAAGTAGGGGAAAAACTCTCAATCAAATACCAACTAGAAGTGAAAAATTAAAGAACAGGGTTAAAATGTTATGAAACTTCAATTATTAACTTACTGTGACTAGCTTTACACCAGATAAGGAGGCACCCATGCAAAGGCCAGTGGACATAGCCCCACAACCAGAATATAGATCTAGCAAAGACCTCTCAACTTTTGAAGTAGCATTATTTGAACCGCACTCACTCGAACCACACTCACTAGAAACTACTGATGATGTATCACTATCTCTTTTTGGAGTTTCTGCGATTATCAAGAAAGTTCTCATAGTTCACGAAACAAGTAAATCATATAATCAACAAAAAAATACAGCAGCATCAACAACTAAGAAATAGAAGACAAGTATTATTTATTTAATTTGTAGCTTAATTGTAATTATAGATATCCTCCAAAATCAATGTAATAATAACATATTACCAGTGACTATATTTTTGAATGTCAAGTACGGTAAGGAGTACTTCATATCGTAATATAGTTCAGACAGTGGGATTGTTCTCTCTTTTGCAACTAGGTCAATCTGAGGCAAGAAGCAAATAGTTTAAACCTTATATTAGCTATATATAACAAACCATCAATATACTAAGAACAATTAATGTGAAAGAAATGTTAGTCATACATTTGGTGCAACTTGAGCGATTTCTACTTTGGAGAGGATACAATTCAACGGATTGTCATCATGGATGTCAGAGAGAAACACTCGTCTATTATCAATCAAATGTGCATTATCCTTGTTAATAACCTAGAAATATTCAAACATTGAACAATCAATACGTTTTAAAACAAATTGAACTAAGAAATAAACTATCAAAATCACCAAGCTTTAAAGAAAGATGTTCTCACTGTATCATCAGCCCTATAAAACCATTGAGCTTTAAAATATGGTTTTTTATCAATTGTTTCAAATAATTCAACAATCCTGGCAATGTAATTAAGATTGCCATCTTCTGCCTGAAAGCAAAAGACCATACTTAAAATTTATACACAATGTAATTAAAAAATAAAAAGACAGAAAGCTTTGATATACAAAAGTATAAAGACACAGAATAGCAAACCTGAACATACGCATTATCACCTAATTTGTAGAGACAACCGTCAACCTTAGACTTATCATAATGATTTCTTGCTTGCAGTACGTCGTCCTCCTCACTTATAATTGGGTAAAAAACACAAACCAAAATTTAAGAACATAAAGTCATCAACAAGAATCAACTAAACAAATGAACAATCAATTTATACATTCTTGTGAAAAAAAAAACAAAGAAACACCCAAAATCAACCAAGTGAAGGCGAATTATATAACCTATATACTAAAACTCAATCTACCACACTGTTCATAGATTCACAAGTTTCTGTTATGTTTAAAATAACAAAAGATTTGTTTTTCCATGAGCTGTGATCAACTTTAAAAATTTTCTAAAATATCAACAACAAAAATTATTCGTCACTGTAATATAGCAGCAACGTAACTTGTAAATCATTCAAAAAGAAAACTGCAGCTTTTTAACGAATACTATAAACTTAGGCGATTTAAAAGTAAAGGAACTTACTCATTTGAAGTCTCAGTTACAGCCTGCTTCTTAACCTTATTCTGCAATCCAGAAAAACCAAAAATAAATAATAATCAGGGCAAAACTATGCTATAAAAGGAAAAAGAAACAAAATAATCTTCATTTTAATGTATCTAACCTTTGACTGATATCTCAACGGCCATCGTCGTCGGGCTTCATCTGCCGCAATGGGTGGGCCAACGAGACAGAGCTCGGCGTCACGTGCAACCTTTCGGCCTTTCTTCGATCGAGGATGTAACAAGGTAGTCGAATCCTCGTTTTGGGTTTCGGATTCCGAATCGATCGATTCATCGAGCTGCTGCTTCTCGACCTTTCGCTTTGAACCCCTCCCCATTTGCAGCTCGAGACAAAGCGGAGAGAGTTTCGGAGATGGAAAATGAATAGAGGGATGCGAAAGGGTTTTCCCCTTTTTTGGGTGTTTGGAAAGAAAGAAAATAGACGTTGGGTTGGAGGGAAAGTTTCCTTTCTGGGGGAAAATATATTTTTGGTCAGCGGGCGGGAATTTTGGTTCAAAATTTGTTTTACGGGGTGATAGTTTATGTATTTAAGAGGGTGACAGACCTGTCACCATTTGACACGTCAGCACATGATTTTTCTCTTTAATTTTTTACTTGTTTGGAAGAATGGGAATTCAAATAATTGATGCACAATTGCCAAAAAAAACAAAGAATAGATGCACAATATGGAAGGAAAAAATATTCTTTAATTAAATAATTAATTCATCGTTATCATAAAAAATAAGGTAAAATATCTTCACTCTTTAAATTTTTATTAAAATTACACAAAAATATATTAGTTTTCAAAATAAATATTTCATTTTAATAATACGAACAGAAATTATAAAAAAAAAACTAAAATATTTTTTTATTAATTTAATAAATTATTATTATATTTTTAAAAAATAAAAAATAAAATCACCGATTGATACTCTCCATTACATGAGGAGTTTTTTTTTAATTAATAAAAAATATAATAATAATTATAAAAATCAACAAAAAGTAAAATTATCTTTTTATGTTTGCGACATCAGTAAATTGATAGAAATATTAACAGTTGACTAACAGCTTAAATTATGTGTACAACGAAAAAAAAATTTTGAGAGTGGAATATCTATTTGGAAGACTAATAAATCTCCGTATAATTTTAATCAAAACTTTTAAAAATAAAATATTTTTATTTTAAAAAATAAAATAAAAAAAATAAAAAAATTAACATATTTATATATCTTTGTAAAACTGTTGGAAGATCCAGTTACTCGTCTAAACTCACATAGTCAATTCAACTTAACTAAGGGTTTAGACATATATTTTGAAACCTAACCAATTAAGTTAGTTATTCATAAATAATTAAATAAATAGGTTGAGTCAAGTTTGAGCTTTGATTTTAAAAAATTATTCAATAGACTTAACTCGACCTATGAATAGTTTTATAATTTTACTAGATAGAAGAAAACTCAAAAATAAAAATCATTTCTTCTTATTAAAATAATTTGACTAAATATTCAATTTGAGATCAAAATTTTTTAGTTTTTATCAATTTAAGACCGCATGTAAGACACGCGCATATCATGAACGTTGATTTTAGAAAGTAATTTTGTTAGAAAAAATTTTTTGTCAAGTTAAAACGGTTCAAATTATGGTGTGAGCGTGTAATAATTAAAATTTTCAATAAAATGTATAATAATTATATTTTATAATATAACGTGTAATAATTAAATTTTTAACATAATGTGTAATAACTAATTTTTCAATATGATATATAACAATTAAATATTCAACATGGTGTGTAATAACTATATTTTTGAAAATGCACGTGTAACAACTAAATGTTCAATATGACAAGTAGTAACTATATTTTGACATGGTGTATTACAACTAAATTTTCAACATAGTGTATAATAATTAAATATTCAACATGACGTGTAACAATTACATTTTTCAACGTGACGTATAACAAATAAATTTTCAATATATCCGATAATAATTACATTTATCAATATGACGTATAAAAACTAAATTTTCAATATGACATATAACAACTAAATATTTAACATGACGTGTAACAACTTAATTTTCAATATAACGGATAATAACTATGTTTTTTAATATGACATGTAATAACTAAATTTTCAACTTGACGTGTAACAATTACGTTTTTCAACATGACATATAACAACTAAATTTTCAATATAGCAGATAACAATTATATTTTTCAATATGACGTGTAATAACTAAATTTTTAACATAACATGTAACAATTCAATTTTTGACATGATGTGTAACAACTATATTTTTCAACACAGTGTATAATAACTAAATTTTTAACATGATGTAACAACTAAATTTTCAAAATGACATATAATAATTATATTTTTAATGCTATTTCTTGTCTCATGTAATGCATGCTCCATCAACTTGTCAACCTAGTTATTAATTATAAAGAATCGAAAACGTTTAGCTATTAACTGTTACAATTGAAATGTTTGACCTTAATAAAAAATAACTCAAACATTTAACCCCAATTTAAACATTTAGCCAAACAAATTTTATAAGATAATAGATACTCCCTATAATTAACATTTGACTTTGATTTTTTTAAAACAAATTTCTTTAAGTTTGATAACTTTTTATAAATTAATCATTTTAATTAAATGTTTTTAAAATCGAGTTTTCATTTGTTACAGTTTAATGAAGTCAATTAAAAATCTTTAATTGAAAAGTCAAACTAATACAACATTTATCGGACAGAAGTACATAACTTGAATCCCCCCTAAAAAAATCAAACCTAATTTTATGAATGAAATATACATACATTTTAGTTATTAATTACAATTTCCGTAAATATATATTAAAACTACAAGGAAGAAGTATATATTAATTATTTTTCACGGTCCAAATTTAAAAAAAAACTAATAATATAATTAATTAATAATAATCAAAACTTTGATATATTATTAAATGCGACATGATGCCGTTAATTAGTTGCCGGAAGCATTGGTGAGGATGGACTTAGCGTCGGACACGGCGGCTCCGGTAAGCGTAGGGGCATCAGTGCTGCCGCTTGCGCCTTGCTTTATCTCCACTGGGAGGTGTCCTTCCGTGCCGTAGGCCTGGCGTTTGTAATCCTCCAAATCTCGGTACTTGACGTAAGGGCTGCTCTCTAAAGGTAGCCCTTCCAGCGTTTCTTTCTTCTGGCTCTGGCTCTGGGTTTCGCCCCTTGGGGAAGTTTGCTCCTTGGTGCTAGACATTCTGCTGATTTACTTTCAAATTGTCTTTTTTTTTTTTATTATTTGGAGTTGAATTTACTACTTATATACATGAACCAAAGAGACAAGGTCCACGAAACTTGCAAAATTCAAGCTAGAGTCCAGCGTAATCCAATGAAGGTTGACTGTTTCAACTTGTTTCCAGCACCGTTCAGGCTAAAGTCCATTGTGTTAGGATAAGGCCAAATTTAGTTAGTATGATATTTGTTGGAAAAAAATTGTGGCTACCATATATTAATATTATAAACTCATAATATAAATATTTTTAAATATTTATCTTTTTACATTTATGAAGTATTTTATAATTAAATGATAATGTATAAATATTATATGTTTACAGTGAATTCGTATTTCATTATATCTAACTTTACAATAAATTAAATGGGAGTAAACAGAGAATAAACATAAAAATGGGGGAAAAAAAGTCAAAATTAATTTAACTTGTGTAATTTATTCTATTATTTCTGAATAAAATAAATAAATAAATAGGGAGAAGGGGAAGATGAACAAAATGAACAACTATTTGGCAGGTGTGATCGGGTAGCCAATTCCGTGTCTTCTGGTTGGAAACACCACAAACAACAAACTGCAAATGAGCCCGATTCCGACTGGTGCGATGCTCAGAACCTCCTGAGTTTCGTGTTTCGGTGTCGGATAGAAACAGCTCAAAACGTTCTTGTCTCTCAAAGCCACAGCACCGAACACGAGCGCAGACAAGACTGCGTGAACCCCATCAATGAACTTGATTCTGTACTTGCTCAGGTCGGGCAGGGTTGAACCTGTGGGATCGGGGTAGTCAAACAGGAATATCCCTTTGAACGTTGCGAAACCGTAGTAAACTTGTCCATCCGATGACTTGACGCTGTCCGTGAAGCAAGCGAGGAAGCAGGAAAGGGCGAGGAGCAAGAGGAGGACGAGGGTCATGGGGCGGGTGGCGGAATCGCACGATCCGTTGTTGGTGAAGATCGGCATGAGGAGTTGGAAGGCCAGGAGCGTGCCTGTAGGAAGAAGGTTGGCTAAGTTTGCCGTGCTTGTCAAGGTCTGCGAGATCGCACGTTGAGATAAACTGGGTGGCTTCGATGGGGATCTTGGTGTTTCACCAGGCTCATGGTTGTTGGTGCTGCTTCTTGATTGAGATGCTTGCTTGGAAACAACAGGTCTCGGCCTCAGAGACGTTTCCGACATCGCTAGAAATCAAGAAATACTCACAAAAACTTTCAACCCAAACTGGTGGTTACGGCGGTTGTTACGGCGGAGATGCACTGACCGTGTAGACTTTAGTCGGATGAAATGTGGGAGTTCTAAGCCGGATGGCAGCTTGCTCCTAATATAAAAGGGATTAGGTATTGTTTCCACGGAATTTCCTGTTAGCAACGTATAGACATGATCAAGTCCATAGTCCATGTGCCGTTATCCCATATTTAAAGCATTTCACCAATGCTTGACGTCAAGTTATAAACTATACAATAACAATGTCAAATGAAATATCAAAATTGACATATTCTCCGAAGAGGAGACAGATTCCCTAAACCCCAAGCAAAAGGAAGCTTTTGGTACACGTTATGATGTGCCATGAGAGGCCACGATTTGAAGTCATATACACGCTAACACACACGTATATAGTACAGACGAACCCAATGGGCTAGTAGATAGGGTAATGGGAATAACTGAGAAAAAGTTGACATTTGTGGAGGAAAATTGCTTTTCTAACAAGGAAATAATGTCGCTGATGCTTGCATACGAGTTCGAAATCCTAAGAATCCATGGCCATTGCCAAGTTTCTTTTGCTGTTAGCTGATGCCTGGGAATGTTGCTTACCTTAGTTTAATCCATTGTAACAAAAATTAGTAAGGAAAAACAAAGAACACAAGCAAATACGCAGTTAAACTAACAAAAATAGAAGCAGTACCAGTAAAGTAAAGATCAAGCACGCCTTCTGGTAGGAAGCTGCGTTATAAAAAAAAATCTTTTTTTTAATTAAAATTTTATGTTAATTTATTAATATTAATATGAAAAATAAATGATTCCTTTCAAAAAATTATTTTTTTGTTAGATACATAAATTCAATTGTTAACATTTTTAATATTTTTGTTAGTTTATTGACATAATAATATTTTTTAAATAATTTTATTTTTAATTAATTTTAAGAATTACATAATATATGAATTATAATTTTTTAAAAAAATTATTTTTCTATTAAAATTTTGTTTTCCTTTCAAACGATGTGATTGGTTGATGGTACTTCCATTCATCAACTGATCATCACTTGGCCGGCTTTGGTCAAATCCGACTCAATTTGCTGCGTTGTCCTTCGGGAGCACAATTTGGTCGTGCTCTAGATTTGGCTGAATCAAATTATAGATGGCGAGATTCAATTGTGGGATGGTGGAATAGATACGACATTGACTGGTCACATGACTTGAGAGAAAAAAATAAAAGAGAAAAAAATATTTTTTACTAATTATGTTTATATTTTATATTTTTTTATTAAAAAAAAATAGATTCGAATTCTACTTTTTAAGTAAAAAATTATACATCAATGAATCAAATACTTAATGCATGTTTATATTTTTGAATCTTATTATATATATAAAAAATTAATAGATCATGTGAAATTATAATCTAAAGTTAAGAAAAAATAGGAATTTTATAAAAAAATTTAATGTTGTTTTCCTTCTTTATGCTTTTTCGGTCCGTGGGGTAGGCCAAACTGCCAGTGAAAAGAGAAATGACGTCAGAAAACTGAAACAATCAATCGTGACCGTCAGATTTTTGTCCCATTTTCCCTCATCGGCATGTAAATACATCTGAAAAAACTGTCGCTGAAATTCTTACGTAGCTTTCCTTCGTTTATTCTGCTTTTAGCGGCGCCGTGAATCCATGATCGTCACGCTTATCAGCTGAAATTCTACTCCCGCTCTCACTTCAAACCTGATGGTTTCCCCTAAAACTCTAGCCTTAATCTCCCTTCTCTATTTCACTTACATTAATGTAATTCTCTCTCTCTCTGATTTCAATGTAAAGTTAAAACAATTGCTTTGATCGCTCAGTTACTTAGTCATTAATGGTTGAAGATCTTAAGATAAGAATTAGCGAGAAATTTTTGTTCGTTTAGGCTTTTTAGGATTTTAGTAGTTTATAATCATTTATTTCCTTGATCAAATTTTGCTTTGGCTTTTCCCTTTTTTTTTGGTTAATTTTTTAATTTTTTTCCTATTATGTTGCTGAATTTATTACTATCTTTCTAGTGTACAACCATGAGCTGGAATTTGAAGCAATCTGCATTTTGTAACAATCTTTGAAGTGAAAAGAGTTTAAGTATTGTGAAGCTTTTGAAGTAGTTGAAAGAGAATGAGGACGAAGCGAAGACGAGCATGGAGGAAACCTCCAGCCAAAAAATCAACTGCATTGGCCCAAAATGAAAAAGCGACGATCCAAAATGAGGAAGCATTTTTGAGTTTTGTTAACCAAAACAATAAAGAAGATTCTGTGTCTGCTGACTCAAATGATTTGGAAGTAGTTGATAAGAACGACTCTGAATCTGATGACGCTGAGAGTAGTTCATCGTCATCGTCATCGCCATCTTCAAGTGACAGTGATGAGTCATTCGGGGCTGAAGAGAGTAGCTCTGATGACTCATCAACAGTTGGCAGGAGATCTAGGAAATCGATTAAAGGAAGCGGTAATGGAAAGCAGAAACCAAGTAAATTGCCTAAAAAAGTGGGGAAAGAGGATGTTAAGTCATCTAGGGTATTGCGTTCTTCCTGTAAAAACCAAAATGAATTTAAGATGCCTCAGCAGGATCCTTGCTACAATAAGGAAGAACTGAAAGCTGCATTGGAGGTATGCTGAGAATCGTTATTGATGCTAATTTTTAGACATTGTTTATTAGCACTTTGAATGCTTGAGATGGACAGAAAAAGCACTGTCAAATTTCTAATGGAACAGTGTCTTGGTTTATTGTTACCAATCTGTTTGAAAGGATTAATGCATTTTGTGCTTATTTCTGTTTACGACTTTCTCAACTTATTAGGTGATTAAGAAAGTTATGAAAAGGGATGAGGCTCAACCATTCAATGTTCCTGTAGATCCTGTTGCTCTGGGAAAACCTGTAAGTGAATATTGCTATGTAATTTATGAATGCATTGCCAAACTTATCTTTCAATAGGGTTTGCTTGCTATGGGTTGAATCTGTGCTTGTGACTTGAATGGGATGACTGATGAGGGTCAACCTGAGGGTCAACCTAAGGGTCTTGCCTAAGTTGAAGGCCTGCTGGCTGGTCCCCTTATATTTTTTTTTTCATATTTCCTAAGCTATCATTAAAAATGTTACGCAAATTACTGGTATCATATTATTCAATCATGTCACCTAAAGTATAATATAAAAGACCCAATTACATGTTTATCATTTTTTATATTCTGCACAGAGCACCGTTTGATACCTTTAAATGCATGTGAACTTACTTCAATTCCTTTGTCCACTCTGATCCATGATAAAACGATTAATCTCACTAACTTTCTCCCTCTCCTCTCTCCCCCCCTCCCTCCTCCCTTTTGGTTTGTGGTTTACTGGAAACAGGATTATTTCAATGTAATAGATACACCGATGGATTTTGGTATGATATGTAGTAATTTAGAAAATAGCATAAAGTACATGAACTCGGAAGATGTGTTTAACGATGTACAATACATTTGGGAGAACTGCTGCAAGTGCAACAAGAAGGGAGAGTGTATTGTATATCTAATGAAACGAGTGAAGAAAAAGTTCATGAAGTATTGGACAGCCGCTGGCTTGCGCATTGAACAATCAAGAAATATCAATGGTATGTGTTGACAATTATTACTTGTTTTTTACTTTTCAGGTGGTTTCCAAAATTAACAGTGATAAACATCAGATGCTTCTTGGAAAGAGATTTTTCATTATATTGACTACTTCACCATTTTTTCCCTTGAAGAACTAACTAGTGCAGCCGGTATCAAAATGATAGCAATCCAATATACATATAGATA
This sequence comes from Theobroma cacao, assembly GCF_000208745.1. Lineage (NCBI taxonomy): Eukaryota > Viridiplantae > Streptophyta > Magnoliopsida > Malvales > Malvaceae > Theobroma > Theobroma cacao. The sequence continues at coordinate 1,039,196 of NC_030851.1, read as the reverse complement.
GACTTTCTTTATCTTTCTCAATGAATCTAGTTATACGTCTGAGATTTGTGTTGAATTCTCAATCATAAATACATTATGAGGATTTTGTTTTGGTCTTTGTATATTCATTTTTAATTTTATTCATTGGATTTTCATTCAGTGGGACGTTCGTATGAACCATCTATGAAAGACTATGCCACAAGGTATAGCAGAGGTGAGCCCTTCAGTCCAGTGGGCCTTGCAGTAGATGGTGCCAGTCAGATACAGCAGGATAGATTGGGTACCAATCAGCCCCATCCATACTTGCCTCCGTTAAGCTATAGCCAACCTCATCAACTACAGCAACCTCCTCCAAGCACTGCAAGGCCACAGTTCTCCCAGTTGCCCCCAGTGAGTTATCATCAACCTTGTCAATCACAGCACAACCAGCCACAATTCTCCCAATTACAAGCTTGCACAGGCTGTAACAGTGCAGGTAATATATTCATCAGTTCTATCAATATTTACTTGATTGAGTGCTTGTGTTGTACTCTACCTTAACTTTTTAATCTATCTTTCCTTTCTTCTTGTTCAAAACTATAGTTCTTAAGAACTCATGCTAATTATATTTCAATTTCAAGCAATGTCCCTTTGCACAGTTCTAATTTGGATTGTTTACCTTTTAAAATCATTAATGAAACTTTGGAAACTAGCAGTTCTTCTGTCATGTGAATCCAATAAATGCTTTCTTTCAACTTTGTGCTTAGTGAAAGGGGATTATAAACTTGAGAAGAAGGGATTTTGTGGTTGTCTTTTAATTTTTGCAAAGATATGACTAGTGTAATTTTTTATGAAATCATTTACCATGCCTCAAATTCACTTATGATTTTTCTTTGTCGATGTTATACTTAGATTTAAATGACTTTGAATATCTTTCGCAAGTATAATAGTCTTGCAAGTGTATCACACCATCTCACACCAATAATATTGAATGAATCTACACTTTACTCTGTTGATCATATTCTATCTGCCATCAGCATGTGACAACTACCATCAAGCTATTTTCATTTCTCTCTCTTACATCAATAATGAATTTGTCGGATATTCGCATTTTCAGCCACCTAAAGACATAGCCCCAAAACACAAAAAGCATGCATCTTCCTTGAAACACAAAAAGAATACATCTATGGGTCCTGCAGCTTCAATATATGGAGGGGCACCCAGTCATTCCCACTCGCAACAGCCCCAGTTGAGCCACAATCAGCCATATGGTCTGCAGCAGCAGCAGAGCATCAACCAACCCTCTCAATTGCAGGCTGTTGCAGATGGTGGTAAGCAAGCACAGCAGTTCATCAGTAATCTTTGCACTGCCTTTTAGCTTGTAATCAGGACATTACATTCTCAATAGTTATTTTGTTTCTTTATTTGATAATCCAGCATTACAGGTTTTGAGTTCAGAAGCATTCATCATTTCTGCATTACTCCAAGATTTAATTTCTTTTCATTTGTCTCTATATACTTACATGTTTTTCCCCGAAGGATCTGCACAACGTATTGCAATCACATGTAAAATAAAAGATGAAGATTCCACTGTAGAGGAATTTGTGTTGTAACTATATCTAACTTCTCTTTATCTTTGCTAGGACACTCACACTCACTGCCACAAGCAGATTATACAAGGTGCAGTGGGTATGTGCCTTGGTGTCCAGTGGATCCCATGGTTGTCGGCCATAGCCAATCACATCCCCAACAATTCTCATTGAGCCATGGCCAATCTATTGAACAACAGCAACTGCAGCCACAGGCAAGCCCTTGCCAGCCTGAGTCATCCCCGCTACAAGATAATGTTGATATTGGTACTGTCTATATGCTATTTCTTTGTCACCTGGTATATGAACTATCTACTTACTCTGGTGTTTATGTAATTTTATATGGATGATTTTATCTTCCATTCAATTTGATAATTTAACCATCAGCACCAACTGAAAAGCAGTAATGAAAATAAACAAATGCTAAACATAATTATCGGGAATTACTTGTCAAATTGCATCATGAGTTATGTTGCTTATCTAATGTGTAAGTCTGTAGTTTGTTTTCCTCTGTGTGCAAATGCATCAATATTTTCAGTCTTGATGTAACTTTTTATATTAGGTTTTAATTTTGGGTGGCTAGCATCTGTTTTTTTCCCTTCTTTGCGGAACATTCACACTTGTCACTTACAGATTCTGCCTTGAGGGGTATTAGATGTGCACTCAGGTACTCCACTGGCCCCACAACCAGCAAATCTTACCTAGAAAATCAGGATCAGTTGGGCCCCATTGAACTCCAGTCTGAGCAGAACCCACAGAGCCAGGAACAGCCACATCAAATGCCACAGCTCCCTGAAAAGAAGAAGAGGGGAAGAGGTCCCACTTGCTGCCTCATCTTGAATGACCTGGCAGATGGTGAGCGGATATTTGTCCATGACAACAAGCTCGGACAGCCTGTTGGTCCTGAGTCAGCCAAGCTAAGCAGCTTCCTGGGCACTATAGCACGGAATGGACACAGGGCACCCCTTATTTTTTTTCACTGGAGGGCAATGCCGGATTCTTACAAAGAGGAAATCTGGGAATATGTTCAGGTATGATAAGACATTTTACCCTTTCTTTTTGTGTCTTATTGCTTTCTCTTTTTAGTGACATTTTGCCTCCTCTATGTGCTATAGACAAAGTTTGACCTTGATCCAAGTTGCAAGTCTTGGGTCATGCAGTCTCTTGCTACAAAATGGAGGGACTGGAAGGCAGAGTTAAAGGCATCATATTATGATGCTCTTAATACCGATGAAGAGCGCTTGAAGGTATGTGATCCAAGGGTGGTTCCTGAGCAATGGCCAAGCCTTATCTCATATTGGAACTCTGATGACACAAAGGTACGTGAGGAGCAGCAATTGCACATTCCAATTCTTCTATTCTGGTGCAAATTTTATTGGTAGTTCAAAATTCTCCTCTCTAGCATTAGAAATGTGGAAACATGTTCTCTACATATGCCATTTGTAGAAGCGTTGTGCTACAAATAAGGCTAACCGTGCAAAACAGAAGGGTGGACATGCATCAGGCACCAAGAGTTATGCAAGGATACGTGAGGAGGAGGTAATTTCTCATGTTTTGCTTTTTTCGTTTTGAAATCCATATTGAAAGCAGTTGTTCCTGTTGCTTCGGAAATAGCGAAACAAGAGGCCTGATGGGAAGGAGCCTACTAGAGCTGAGCTTTATATATTAACACATACACGCAAGAATGGGCAGCCTGTTGATGAGACAGCGGCAGCATTTATTGTATGTATAAGTAATTAATTTATTTCTTATTAGTGCTATTTATATGTAAATCTGTCCACTCCTTGATAAGTTTTGTATTATCATCGCAGTCAAAACTCCGCAAACAAGCAGCTGAGAGACAGAATAACTCACAAGGTAGTGATGAGTCAAATGACACCTTCTGTCAAGTTATGGGAAAAGAAAAATGCAACCGTGTGCAAACTTATGGATTGGGTGCCACTCATACTGCTGTTTTTGGCCCAAGACATAGTCGTGATGACCTTGTGAGGATGGCTTCTGAGGCCAAAAAGTCAGCAAATGAAGAGGTGCGCAAGATGGTGGTGAAAATGGAGGCCATGGAGGAAAAATATGCACTTATGGAAACGTACATAGCTAGAATGAATTCAAACATGGAGAAGTTTCTTGAGAAGATTGGCGGATCTTCAAAAATTTTGGGTTCTGAACAGGTAACCTTTTGGGTTCATACACTCATACTGTTATGCTGATTTCTAACTGTTTCTGATACTCTCAAATCTCCCAAGCACTCAAAGCAGCTACAATGATCATCGTCATCAAGTCATGCAGATTCAATGAGTTGAATTTTTTTTTATTGGAAGGTTTCTTTGTTTCTTTTTCTCCTTATTTGCCTTGTAAATATTTAGTAGTGACCTTTTATTGGGCATGTTAACTAATTAGCTTAAAATTGTAAATGCTGCAAGTGCTGATAAACATTCTGTTTTGGCCAAGTTGGTCTTGAAAATGAGGGGCTCTAAGCATGTAGGGTTCTAAGCATATAGGCAAGTATTTGGTGGGCATAACTATTATGAAAAGTACTTATAGTAGATTGATTGAAAATTAAATTTCCAAAAACCTAAGGACAATATCTCGACCGTTGAAAACATAAATGGTTGCAGAATTGCATTTGCTATGGAGTTGAAATAATTGGATTTTTTGGAAGTAGCATTTCATGCATTTGTCGTTTGGTTGTAAAAATGTTTAATATAATTAGCACATATAATGTGGAAATTGCAGTGTATGACATTGGAAAACTGTTTATCTTAGAGAGGTGGTTTGGACTTTGGAGGTGTGAGATTATGGTCTATAGTCGGTACACACTCCTATAAGAGTATGTGATTTAATGGAGGATACGCATGTGGAAAGGGGGAATGAAGGCTAAAGAATATTGGTGGAAACCATGAAAGGAGAACCTGCTTGGTTTTTTTTTTTTTCTGGATCTTCTTAGTATAAGGTCCTAATAGTGCATGAGATTGTAATGTGATCTTAGTAACCAAACCTGCCTTGTTTGAATTCAGAAAAGGCTTCGACTTCATCATCAGTTGTGGAATGGTTTTCTTGAAAACTTACTTATTGTGGGATTTTTAGATTTTAATTTAAGTGAATAAGTGCTTTGCAAATCACAAAACTTGCAAAGATCTTCATGAGCATGTATAATATTGCCTTCCATGAATGCTACAGCCTATTACTAATCTGTTGAGGCTCTCTAGTATCAACTTGTCAATGAAATAAGGAAAACGTCTTTTTCGTCATTCCATATTGGCCCTTTGAAATCTTTGTACATTTGGTCACTCTAGCTATGCATCAGGGTTATGTTATATAGTTCCAGTTCTACCAATAAATTGTGTATAAACATTTTCCTGCCCTTTTTCAGGCTGCAGATGCAGAGGATGATGCTTAGTGGACTTCACCAACATTTTGTTGGACTTGGCTTTATGCTGATTATAATTGGACGGTGTTTCTATGTTGAACTTTTGAAAAATGAATCATTGAATGCAGTTAATTAATTCTGATTGAGTTGAAATTATGGGAATCGTTTAAGTGATATTTGGTTGGGGACTTTGGCAGAATCAATTTGATTAGAGAAGTTATTTATTAACCGTATAATTTTTGTATTCGTCCACCATAAATTGTCTCTCACAGATTCATCTAAACATTTTTTTTTTGTTGGCCATAGCCACAAGGGGTGACGTAGAACATACAGTCCCAATCAAAGTGCCATACGTTCAACAATCAGAAACAAGAAGGAAGGCTCCTGGAGGATTATTTAAAGAAGAAGTTGTCAGAAACAAGAAGGAAGTCTCCTGGAGGATTATTTAAAGAAGAAGAAGTTGTCAGAAACAAGAAGGAAGGCTCCTCGAGGATTCCTTGAAGAAGACAAGGCAAAATCAGGGAAAACCTGAGAATCGGCTGTGACCGCACTATCTATTAAGCATTGGGACACCTTTTCTCTGAAAATCGCCAGATTCGGGTCTATTCATACAATCTGTTTAGGAGTGAAAGATCCGTTACGGAACCTGTTGGGACCATTTTCTTCTCCTTATTTAAAGCCACATCGTTTGTTTAGCCAAGACAGAAAAACCTTGAGCGAACTCTTTCTTCACTTTCATCGATGGCGATAGTCCTAAAGAATCTTAAGAAGACGGATATCGAGAAACGATTGACGATCCCAAGCAAGGCCCTACATTCTTTCCCTCCTCTAAGTGACAAGCATATGGTGGATTTTGCGGTTAGAGACGAGGAGAGTGGCCGTGTCTGGAAGTTTCGAATTATCACTCGTAAGAAGAACAAAAAGAAGTACCTGAAGCCGGTTCTTACCAAAGGATGGCTAAAGTTTGTTTGCAGCAAACAGCTGAGGATTGGTGATAGAGTTGCGTTTTACAAACAAGCTGGCGCTGTTAAGTATCGTGTCAAAGTGGAAAGACTACTTCGAATTTTTTGGTGCTGCGTATTTCCTTCCTAGCAGTCTCACTGTTTTGTGTAATATAGCAAAGGGGCTTTTCCAATGCCTATGGTTTCAACTTTCAACTGTTGTGTTGTTGGTGTATAATTTTTTTACTTTAAGATTAAGATTCGAATTTTTTTTTTTAATTATATAAAAAAAAAAAATTCAACTGTTGTGAGGATATAAATGCTTTCATATATGTTGAATTAATAGTATCATATTGGAATCTATTATTTTTTTTATAATTAGGGAAGAGAATGTGAATTTTATTTATTTTTAATAAAAAAATTACCAATCAATGAATTTAATATTAGGACATATTCATATTTATTATTTAATTATTAATAAATTATATTTATATGATGTGATTAGGTTATAATTAAAATAGTAAATGTAAAACATTTCATAAAAAAATATTAATAAATTTTTAATGCCTACGTGGAAAAAAGTTTAACATGGTATAAACTCAAAGAACGGAAGAAAAAGCTTAAAGTTAACCGACCTGTAACAAACGACGTCGTTGGATACAATTCAGGGTACAACGTTGGAACCTCCGAAGTCAAAAACATAACCCTCGGCCTCTGTTTTAACAGTTGTAATAATTAAAACCTCCTAACGTTAAATTCTTTCTCGGATTTTGACAACAAAGGTACGCCCTTTCCCCCTCTTTTTCTCCAAGCAAATCCTTCTTTTTATTCTTTTTTCTTAAAATAAAATAAATTACTTTTTCTTATTTATTTCAAAAGTTTTTTTTATTAATTTTTTCTTTTTAGATTTTGGTGATTGCTGATCAGGACCGCCATTATTTTCTCGTTCGGTGATTAGACCACGAAGAACCCAAACCTGCTATTTTGAATTATGCTTTCTCTTTATTTGCTTATGCTAATTCTAACGGTTCTTTACCTTTTCTTTCCTTCAAAGATATCTCTTTTAGAAAAACAAGAAAGAAACGAACTTTCTAGGGTTTTTGGGGAATTGGGTTTGTGGGTAATTTAGAAAAAGAAGTAAAATTTGGAGTAGTGGAATGGGAATTGATTGAATTTGTGTTATTTTTATGAATATGATTTGGTTGTAGTGTGTAAGAGAAGACCAATTTTTTGTTCAGACAGATGAAGCGAAAAAGAGGGCATAAGAGAGGGAACAAAGCTAAAGTTAATGCTGCTGCGGCGGTGAATGAAGCAGCTGTGAATGTTGTGAGTGTAAATAGTGAAGAGAATTCTGTTAATGATGAATATGAGTCGGGAATGGAAGTTGATACTCCTTCATCCACCGGAACCGATCAGGCATTGCATGTTGCTAGCATAAATCCTGATGGCACCATTGATAAGGCTATAAGAAAGCCAGTTGGTCGTGTTAAGTTGAAGCTCAAGACATCATCTAAAGCATTGGAATCTGATGTGCCATCACACAGTGATACTGACAAGAGCAGTCCTCAAGTAGGGTTTGAGAGACAAGGTGTGGTTAATGAGAAAATGGAAGATAGTGCTAATTCATCAGCCGAGGTGCAAATGGGTGTTTCTAGTGGTGCGTCAAGGAAAGCCGGAAGCATAGAGACATCCAAAAACCTAAGGACAATATCTCGACTGTTGAAAACATAAATGGTTGCAGAATTGCATTTGCTATGGAGTTGAAATAATTGGATATTTTTGGAAGTAGCATTTCATGCATTTGTCGTTTGGTTGTAAAAGTGTTTAATAAAATTAGCACATATAATGTGGAAATTGTAGTGTATGACATCGGAAAACTGTTTATCTTAGAGAGGTGGTTTGGACTTTGGAGGTGTGAGATTATGGTCTATAGTCTGTACACACTCCTATAAGAGTGTGTGATTTAATGGAGGATACCCATGTGGAAATGGGGAATGAGGGCCAGAGAATATTGGTGGAAACCATGAAAGGAGAAACTGCTTGGTTATATTTTTTTGGATCTTCTTAGTATAAGGTCCTAATAGTGCATGAGATTGTAATGTGATCTTAGTAACCAAACTTGCCTTGTTGGAATTGGGAAAAGGCTTCGACTTCATCATCAGTTGTGGAATGGTTTTCTTGAAAACTTACTTATTGTGGGATTTTTAGATTTTATTTTAAGTGAATAAGTGGTTTGCAAATCACAAAACTTGCAAAGATCTTCATGAGCATGTATAATATTGCCTTTCATGAATGCTACAGCCTATTACTCATCTGTAGAGGCTCTCTAGTATCAACTTGTCAATGACATAAGGAAAACATCTTTTTCGTCATTCCATATTGGCCCTTTGAAATCTTTGTACATTTGGTCACTCTAGCTATGCATCGGGGTTATGTTATATAGTTCCAGTTCTGCCAATAAATTGTGTATAAACATTTTCCTGCCCTTTTTCAGGCTGCAGATGCAGAGGATGATGCTTAGTGGACTTCACCAACATTTTGTTGGACTTGGCTTTATGCTGATTATAATTGGACGGTGTTTCTATGTTGAACTTTTGAAAAATGAATCATTGAATGCAGTTAATTAATTCTGATTGAATTGAAATTATGGGAATCGTTTAAGTGATATTGGGTTGGGGACTTTGGCAGAATCAATTTGATTAGAGAAGTTTTTTTATTAACCGTATAATTTTTGTATTCGTCCACCATAAATTGTCTCCCACAGATTCATTTAAACATTTTTTTTTGTTGGCCATAGCCACAAGGGGTGACGTAGAACATACAGTCACAATCAAAGTGCCATAAGTTCAACAATCAGAAACAACAAGGAAGGCTCCTGTAGGATTATTTAAAGAAGAAGTAGTCAGAGACAAGAAGGAAGGCTCCTAGAGGATTACTTAAAGAAGACAAGACAGTGAAGTCAATGGAGTAGTTGAAGTAGCAACTCGATAGCTTCTTTATATATGGGAGGAATTCCTTCTCTTAGGCACAAACCACAGTTTTCTGGTCTTTCTCTAGCCCTTACTTCCATCAATGGCGATATTCTTAAAGAATCTTAAGAAGACGGATTTGGAGAAGCGATTGACGATCCCAAGCAAGTCCCTCCATCATTTCCCTCCTCTAAGTAACAAGCATATGGTGGATTTTGCGGTTAAAGACGAGGAGAGTGGCCATGTCTGGAAGTTTCGAATTTACACTCGTAAGAAGAGCAACAACAATTTCCTGAAGCCGGTTCTTACCAAGGGATGGCGAGAGTTTGTTTGCAGCAAACAGCTGAGGGTTGGTGATAGAGTTGCGTTTTACAGTGCGGAAGAACAAGCTGGCGCTGTTAAGTACCGTGTCAAAGTGCAAAGACCACTTAAAATTTTTGGTGCTTCGGTCTTCCCTTCCTAGGAGTCTCACTGTTTTGTGTAATATAGCAAAGAAGCTTTTCCAATGCCTATGGTTTCAAGGAGTCTCACTGTTTTGTGTAATATAGCAAAGAAGCTTTTCCAATGCCTATGGCTTCAACTTTCAACTGTTGTAAGGATAAAAATGCTTTGATCTAAGTTTAATTAATATTGTATCTATTAATCTTTTTATATTTTCAAATTTCTTTTTTTTGACTTAATGTTCGGATGTATTTATATTTGTTATTTCATTATTAATAATTTATATTTATATGACACAGTTAAAATACAATTAAATTAAGTAAATGCAAAGCATTTACTCAATAAATTTTTAATGCCTACAATTGAAAAAAAGTTTAACATGGTTTAAAACTATAACTATTATGGAAAAACCCGAAGAAAAAAAATAGTGTTAACCGACCTGTACTAAACGACGTCGTTGCATCCAATTCGAAGGACAACGTCCGAACCTCCGAAGTCAAAAACGCAAACCTCGGCCTCTGTTTTAACAGTTATAATTAAAACCCCCCAACGTTTCTTTCTCGGATTTTAACAACAAAGGTACGCCCTTTCCCTCTCTTTTTCTCCGACCAATCTTTCTTTTTATTTATCTTCTTAAAATAAAATAAATTACTTTTTCTTATTTATTTCAAACGATTTTTATTATTAATTATTATTTCTTAAAAAATTTCGGTGATTGCTGATCCGCCCCGCCATTATTTTCTCGGTCGGTGATTAGACCAAGAAGAACCCGAACTGCTATTTTGAATTTTACTTTCTCTTTACTTGCTTATGCTAATTCTAGCGTTTCTTTGCCTTTCCTTTCTTTCGAAGATATCTCTTTGAGAAAAACAAGAAAAGAACGGACTTGCTAGGGTTTTTAGGGAATTGGGTTTATGGGTAATTTTGGAAAAAGAAGTAATATTTGGAGTAGTGGAATGGGATTTGATTGAATTTGTGTTATTTTTATGAATATGATTTGGTTGTAGTGTGTAAGAGAAGACCAATTTTTTGTTCAGACAGATGAAGCGAAAAAGAGGGCATAAGAAAGGGAACAAAGCTAAAGCCAATGCTGCTGCGGCGGTGAATGAAGCAGCTGTGAATGTTGTGAGTGTAAATAGTGAAGAGAATTCTGTTAATGATGAATATGAGTCGGGAATGGAAGTTGATACTCCTTCATCCACCGGAACCGATCAGGCATTGCATGTTGCTAGCATAAATCCTGATGGCTCCATTGATAAGGCTATAGGAAAGCCAGTTGGTCGTGTTAAGGTGAAGCTCAAGACATCATCTAAAGCATTGGAATCTGATGTGCCATCACACAGTGATACTGACAAGAGCAGTCCTCAAGTAGGGCTTGAGAGACCAGGTGTGGTTAATGAGAAAATGGAAGATAGTGCTAATTCATCAGCCGAGGTGAAAATGGGTGTTTCTAGTGGTGCGTCGAGGAAAGCCGGAAGCATAAAGATTAAGCCTTCGAGGGTTTTGGGTAGTTCAAATGTTGATAAGAGTGGTAATACTGTAGCAGGAGAACGCCAAAGTTCTTTCCAGAAAGAAGTAAAGATGCCTTGTCAGGGTTCTCGGTATAATAAGCTGGAACTTGATTCTGCTTTGACGGTATGTTGGAGGTTTAAAATTGATTACCATTGATTACCATTACCATTAATTTTGTCTTTCTCATTGTGCAGTTCCTAGATTAATGTTTTTCTGGCCATTGTGGTTGTTTCCTCTCCTTAGGTCATTAAGAAAGTGATGAAAATGGAAGCAGCTGCTCCTTTCAATGAGCCTGTGAACCCTGAAGCTCTAGGGATACCTGTAAGCATAAATAACTAACTATATTTATAGCCTAGGGATATTAAGTTTCAAACTTTTGCAGCATGTTGTTCTTTTTTTGTTTGTAAGAAGTCATTGCATCAAAAGGTTTTTAGATTGTAGTTAATTTCTTCAGGATTCTGGAATATCAATGCACTTGTGGCATTTTGGCTACTGATACTGTTCTCTAAGGAAGTTGTAGATGATCTTTTAAAAGAAATATCATTGTAGGGAAGAAAATGGTTTTTTATTTATTTGTGTGCAGCTCCTCGTATATTTGGCTTGGTTACTTAAATGAATGATACATTTATGTCTTGCCTTATGCCATATAGCTTTGGCATTCCTACTTTGTAAGGTCTAACAAGACATGTTTTTTTCTTTGTTTTTCCTGTATGGAACAAAGGACTATTTTGATATCATAGACACACCAATGGATTTTGGAACAATATGCAACAATCTTGAAAACGGTGATAAGTACATGAATTCAGAGGATGTGTTTAAGGATGTACAGTATGTTTGGGATAATTGTTGCAAGTACAACAACAAAGGTGATGCTATCTTGGACCTAATGAGGCGGGTTAAGAAGAATTTCATGAAGTATTGGACAGCAGCTGGATTATACAGTGAACAGTCGAGGAGAACAAATGGTGAGGTTTCATGTTGACTCGTGCTACTTATCAGTTGATGCATTTTTTTTTTTATGCTGAATTTGCTTATGCATTTGTTATTTCTAATTTTTCTGGAAGGTTCTAAAATTTGCAAGTGTCTTTATAACATCTATTGGCCTTTCTGGTCCTTGTGCAAAAACAAAACCTCCCAATATTGGTCCCTTTTTTTAAAAAAAAAAGAAAAACATTGCTTTTATATGTGGAGGAAATGATTACTTTGGTATCATAGACATGGCTGTATTAGCAGTGTTTATTTCCTTTGTGACAGCTGCCGAAGGTGGTGAAGTTGAGGATGCTGCACTGTCCAGCCAGGGGAAAATGCAGATAAAAGCTGGTCAATCAAAAATGAAAAATAAAAAACACGGGTATGTTGTTACTGACGTGCTATAGTACTGTCTGGACAGTTTCAACCGCATTAAGGTTTTTTTTAATGAATTTTTTTCTTATTTGTTTTTCTCTTTTAATTTTGCAGAAGGCGCCATAAAAGCGATTGTTTATGTGCTATATGTGTTTTGAAGCGACGCAAGAGAGAGCGTGAGGCAAATGAACGAATGGCTAAAGGTCAGATTGGAGTTCAGGAGCTCCAACAAGAGGTATGCTACTGCTAATTTATTTGACTAATGTTTAGGTAACAGAAAAATAACTTCTCTTTGCCATTTCTTGACTGTAGGAGTCTTCACCTGTTGATAGTCCTTATGCTGAGGATTCATCATTAAATATGGATGAATTGATGGACCAAGATGCAGATGCTGAGGTGGAAGGTGAAGGAGAGAAGGTGAAAGTGGAGGTGTCTGAGCAGCAGTACATCCATATGGAGGAGAGGCACGAGGAGGAGGATGACGAGGAAGAAGAGGAAGAGGAGGATGAGGAAGAAAATGAGATAAAGACTATGAACAAAGGTGAAGGCGAAACAAAAGAGCAATCACAGTTTGCAGATAGATTGTCAGAGGAGCATAGTAGAAAATCTCAGCCTGAAGCAGTGGATAAGTCTGATGCAGTAGCCCCAACTCAGAAAGTATCTACTCTAGCACAAAATGAGGAAGAAAGTAGAGCAGTTCAGCAACAGAGACACAAGGTATTTCTGTTCCCCACTCTCCTTTTCCTTTCTCTCTCCTCCCCCCCCCCCCCTCCCCCCCTAGTCTCTCTTTCTTTTCCTTTTTGGCATTAATTGGATGAATTGCAACTTAGTTGGCATATCAATGATGTAGGACAGCCAAATTCATTTCTCCCAACCATATTATTGTTCATGCTTGACAGAAGCAAGAAGTTTATTTTACAATGTGTTTAATCCTTGTCCCAATCAAGTAGGAAGAAAGTTAAGAGTACACTGTATTTGGAAATTGGATATTTTTGTGGTAATGATGAAGCGATATTATCAGATTTTAGACACAAGGGATTCTTCCATTATAGAAATCGGAGAACTGTAAATGGATACAGAACTGTTAATTTTCTATTTTCCCTTTTGACACAAAGTTCTCAGCATAGTTATGTTTCAAGGTTTCTATTTTGCATGTTCACATTTTGCATTCTATTATGCTAGGATGCATTTGGGTCATATATTGAGTTGATGATGTTGATGTAATTACAGGAGTCACAAGAAAGACAACAAAGAGCTAAAATGTTGGAGAGCTTCTGCATTGAAAATCCCATTCTCCTCAACTTATGTGGAATTCTATTTCCTAACAATCAGAAGTCTGTTTGGAGTGGCCCTCATTCCTTGGTGAAGAATCAGGTTTCCCGAACTAGTCCAATTCATGCAGCTATTGAGACTTTCATGAAGTAGATTACTTTAAGGATGCCTTCTATGGTATATGTTCTGGTTCCTTTGTCAAGAAGGTTTGACATAACCCTGGAAAATCTGTCTAGGTAAAATAGGTGATTAGCCTGTGCATTGCAAGCAATCTATTTTACAGCTGTAAATTATTAGATGCCAAGCACACGAAATATTGAAAAATTCTTAATTTCACCCTTTTATCATATAAGTGTGATCTTTCATTTTAGATTAAATGTTATAATCATTTATTTTCATCATTTACTTTCTATCTTTAAAACAAGGATCTTAGGGGAGAAGACAAGGTGTTTTGTTACAATAGAAGGATAAAGAAAGTAGGAGTACGATGCTGAATAAAATCACAATACAATGATGAATATAAATCCATAAAATAGTATCTCACATGGTACAACAAATAAAAAGGGGACTCCCATCTATGCTAAGATGATGAAATAATGTGAAGAGAAAAAGAAAAGCACACTGCTCACGAAAGAAGAAATGAACTGAAATAAAAAGAGTGAAAACTCTCCAGCATCTCCATGGTAATCGAAGAAAGCAGAAACGATAGACAGCAGATCAATGCAAGGTCTCAAGGACTATGATCTGCAAAGTCTCAAGGACTGGTAGTCGAAGGTGGTGGAGAGAGGAATGGAATAGGGGGAATTATGGCTGATATTGAGGGGATTGAAGGCATGCTCGGAAGCGGTGGCAGTGTAAAGCTGGGGACACTAGGCAAGTTGGGAATGCTAGGAAGTGAAGGCAGCGTTGGCTGGGTGGTTGGCAGAGTCGGTATTGTAGGCTGTGGCAGTGTTGGAACAGATGGCAACGGTGGCAGCGCCCCTGTTCTTGGCGAAGTCGGCATAGGGGGCAAAGGTGGCAACTGCTGAAGCCGACGAGCTGCTAGGCCAACATTGACTCTGGAAAACGTAAGCGCCACGAAGAAGGCTAAGATGAAGCAATTGAAAGAACCCATTTCTGCAGTAATTCCAATGTATGAAACAAAGATTGGAATCTTTACTCAAAGCAAAGGAGTTCCTTCTTGTTTTATGTGTTGAGTGAGGAAAACCAAGGGTGGTGGTGAGTTTATATACCAAGATCAATGGTGGGTTTGGCTTATCAGGTAGGTAAGTTTGCGTTCAAGTCTCCGTGAATGGTTGGGAAATTTTGACCGTCTCGTTAGTTCACCTCCTTATCTATCTTCACTCTGTAATTGTCAAATATAGTTGTGGTTGGCTGGAAAATTGACTATAAGTCAGCAAACCAAGAGTGCCAAAATCTTTTAGTTCCTAAATTACTGTTAGTTTGTCTGACACCTGAGTTCTGAATTATAGGATCCCCACTGGCCCCAATATAAAATAAAACCATTGCTGGTTTGCCACCACATCAATCAAAATGATAACGGCTGCCACAGCAGACCTGCAAGTTTGAATAATCCCCATTTATATGATTGCTTTTATCCTAACTATCGAGAATAACCTGCAATAACCACGTAGACAAGACAAAAACAACCAACCCGAAAATGTTTTGGGCTCAAGCAATGTTTGTCCATTTGCAAAACAACAATAAGCTGATACAAACTGGTTTTATTGTTGAATCTGGGTTTGGGTTTTTCTTTTGGGGGGAGGGGAGGATGTTTACAACCCTATGCAGCTTGCATGTGTTACTGGAATAGATAAGGCTTGAGGAACAAAAAAATGTAAAAACATAGGGAATTAGGGGTAATATGAAAGTCTCATATTTAAATTCTTCTGTCATTCATCTGCTATAATAAGACAAAGGAGTTTCTAATTATTTGTATTGATAAATAAGGAAACCATACAAGTGAACTGAGTTTCCCAGAAAGTTGAATCTACTAATTAAAATCGCTACTTTTGGATTCAGCTTCTTAATGACCTCAATGCAGATTGTTAAAAAGTATCCAAAGTCTACACAAGGTTCCTATTTCTTCAATCCCAAGATATTCTGTTCGCTGAAGAAGAGGTTTAGCAAGACGCAGTTGACAGCTCTCCAGAAGATGTTAAACGCAAGAACAGAACCTGTCTATCTTGACAATTTTCGAAGTAATGCTAGGCAATGTTAAGTAGCATGGTTATTCTGCCCTATCAGATTCCAGAGCAGAAGCCCGTATAGGAAACAGCAACTTAAGCATCTCGTGGCAGATCATATTTCACGCATCCAAGGTACAAGCCATATGCAGGGGCCATAGGACTTGCAGCAGTCACTGTTTTTGCATTCAAAATTCTTTCCACTGAAATTTTTCATTTTGATGCATGACCACCCACCAGAAAAAAAAATATAATGTTAAAAACTAGACTACCATATGCAAATTCTCTAGATGCACATAAACGCAAAAGACAAGAAACCAAACCATCAGAAGTTGTCAATTCTCCTGTGCCAACGCATTTGAGAACACCAACAAGTAGTCTGACCTGCATTAAATTCAGCAGAAGATTGAATATATATACTTGAACTGGTATGTCCAACAAAGATTACCAGTAAGATAAAGAAGACATAAAATAAAGATAAATGTTCATCAATCATTGTCCCCCTAAGATTGGGTTGAGAATAGTTGTGTAAAGTATAAAGTACAATTGAGCAAAGTAACGAATTTTACAACTAATAAAGGGGTCACGAAAGTTGTATATAAAAAGGCAATAACATAAACCTGGTGGTAAAGAAAAGAGCGTGCACGTGCTGTTACCACATAGCAGTGATGTCTTCTCCTTATGCCAAATCCTAGATCAGTTATACCATTTGAGCCTACCTCATCATCACTATTGGAGAATGAATCAATGGGCAGGTCAATCTCAGGCTCCCTGGAGCATGCATGAGAATCTTCCGTGCTTGAATTATTCTGTTTCTTCTCTGAGATTGATGGAAAATAAGGAGTTGGAGGTGCCTCAGAAACATGGAGTTCATCTAAAGTTCTGATTGGTGATTTTGCCTACACATACAGCATTTTTGAATAGTCAATCAAATTTGAAAGATGGAAAATTTAGATGATCAGGAGTTAGCATATTATGTATGTCATGAAGGCATATACATGCATGTATGTGTATGTGCACATGTAGAGCCATGTAGTACATAATGAGCATGAGTAAAGTAACCACCTGGCAACCTGCTGCCCTGAAGGAACTAAAATCATGATGACCAACAAGAACTTTGCATGCTTCCTGCAAGTATATAAATTAATACTCTCTTTGTGGAAGAAACCAATAATTAAATCAAATAAGGGAAACACAATAAATAAACCACCTGCATTGCATATAGATCTAGTTTCTCCGGCACATGCCATGCCCGCTCTTTTTCAAAGGTAGACAAAGGTTCTGAGCCAGATAGCAAGCGATAGAAGTACCTGGGAAATTTTTCCGACAAATTCAAACATCTATCTTACATGGTTCAATTCATGAAATACAAAGAAACAAAAATCACTGTCTTGCACTTTTAGAGCATCATAAAGAATCATCAATGTGCTTCTAATCATAGTAAGTGGTAAATAGGGCCTTGGTAAAACCTAAAAATATAACATCTGTTTAAATTACTCATTGTTACACTTGTGTTAGGTGGGAAAAAAAATCATAAAGAACATATTGTGTTTAAGTATAAAAAAATCCAAAAAAACAAAAATGCATGCTGTTCATTTGGAAACAAGCTGAAAAAGACAATTTGAAAGATGGGGCAAGCCAAGACAGATTGGAGAGCTCAAATAGCTCTCAAAGTAATGAGTCTCACATGTAGGACCCTTTTTTCTTTTTCCTTTTTTTTTTTCATATCATGATGTACATTCATAAACCCTATAGTGCCAAGGTCTATTTCAATACACATGCAAAGCAAGGCACTGATTTTGCATTTTAATTTAAAATATAAGCACAAAGCAACAAACTCATCGACTAGGACAGGGCTCTAGCAACAGAATGCACAACTTTTCATCTATTTTCTTCAAATCTTTAAAACAAGAATAGATAGTAATATGTCCTGTTAACCATGATTTTATTTGACAGGGGAAAAGTTGGACTTCAAAGGTTCCACAAGAAAGTGCTAACTTCCAACAGACAATTCTATCACCCATAAACATATGTCAGCTGAGCCACATGGTTACAGTCTCCACAGAGAAACTAAGGTCACAAATACCTACGTGCGCTCCTGAGCTTTATATCTGGCATGAAAATCATTTGGAACACATCGAACGTCAATCACCGTAATATCACCTTCACTCTTCTAAAGTTAACCAAATTAAACCACATGTTAGTAGATACACAACAGCAACATGATCAAGGTAATGGAGACAGACACGACATCTTAATACATAAACTAGAAAGATCATCAGAAAACACACCTGTAAGAAATGGTTCACAGCTCTTCTAACAACAGATGGTTCATGAGGTGGTAACTGCATTTTAGCACAAGAAAAAGTAATTATGTGGTTGCCATATATCCTAAAGTTCAGTTATTTGCAAAATACTCCAATAAGTGCATATATATAGTGAGGAATCCATATGATGAAAACAGCAAACATGCCTGAAAATGTCAGGATTAAACATCAAGAAAGCTCATATATGTGTGCAAAAGTTCCTCCTTAAGTCTCCATCACTTTTAGTCAAAAAAGAAAAGCAAATAACAAGATAAAAACCTCCACCCTTTTCCAGTACTAAATCAAAATGAAATTCAGAATAAAAAGGAGATTAAACTCATGTGTAAATAATCACCACTTCACCAGGCTTCCTTTTGCTTATGCGTTCCACGTCGACATGGCAAACATTTGATAAGGCATGTACGCCAGCATCCTACAATAGGAGAAAAATACTAAACATCCATGCAATGTTCTGAATAAAATAAAACATCGCAATCGAATTTTTTTTCAAATCCAAGAAAATTAAAGTTGATTGATTTAGAAATTATCACCCCAAGTAAACTTCTTGGTAATATCCTGACAGTTTGACTTCATAAAGACTCAATTCGGAAAAACACCCCCCTTAACATTATTGTCTCTGTGCACCTTAATTCATGAAAGTAGCCCTCAAATTACATGTATAATTAGCAATGGAAAAGTAGATTAAAAAATATAACAACAAAGTGTTAAGCATAAGGATGAAGACTTACAGTCCTACTAGAGCAGAAAATTGAAACTGGCTGTCCAATAAATTTAAGAAAAGCCTCCTACAAAACCAACATCACCACACTCCATCATTAACTCAACCTGAACCTAATAACCTTGCAATAAAATGAATGAAACAAGGGCATATTAAATTACATTGCAAAATTCAAAAATTTCAAAACTTTTTCTTTTCATCTTCATTTCCTTTGCAATCAAAAGAAAACGGAGACCAAGATACTACCTCTAATACACCAACAACTGTGCGGAAATTGGGCTGCTGCTGCGAGCCAGAGAAGCGAGTCCCAATGTACTCAATAGCTACTAAATAGCGTTGGATTCTAGGGTTCTTGCTCATGCTTGATTCTTGTTGTTGTTTATCTTCTTCTTCTTTTTCTTGGTCGCTGTGATCTTGGGTTTTCGGTATTTTCGAAGGTCTGGATGATTCAGGTGTTGTGCTCAGAGAGTGCTTGGGATTTTCAGACATTTCATATACCTTTTTCTCTCAGTTTCTCAGGCTCCAAACAAACCTTCCAAACGTTAAAGTTGTGGGTTTTAAAAGGGTTTTAAGTGACTTGTAAGTATTTCGAAAGGACCCATTTCTTTTCTCTCTCTTTTTGGTAGGAATGGAAATTAGTACTTCGTACAAATCAAAAATAGTATAAAACTATATTTTTCATAAAAATATGAAAATCAAAATGGTATTAATCACTTGAATATATTACAAATAGTGTTGTATTAAATAAAATTTAATTTTTTTTATTAAATATAATAAACATATCGTATAAACACATTTACATTTAATTAATCATGTCTATTTTAACTCGTTTAAATAACCATGTCAATCTTAACACATTCATGTTTAATTAATCATATCAATCTTCACACTTTTAATTAATCATGTTTGAATAAATGACCAAACTTTGGGTCAAGGAGTTCTCTGGCTTTTTTTCCCTTATTAAAGCAAATTACAGAAAAAGGAGTACTCGAACAAATATGATTTGCTGATAAAGATAGAACCTTTGGGTGAAGATCTCAAGTTCCAAGCTTAAGAATTAAGATAGAATTCTCAATTCAGGAGGCGGGAAATATTTAAGCACAACCCAAATCAATATTAGTCCTAAATATTCGAGATTGAATCGATCTTTAAATCAGATACCAATCATCATATTGATCCGATATGTTATTATTCTGTAAGGAACTGGATTCGACAAGCAAAGAACTTAACTATTTCAGAAATGAACCATAATCTTCCAACAAATGCTAATTCAAATTCACTGCTTGCTAACTAAGAAACCCGAAAAAGAATTTTAAAGTAAAAAGATAAAGGAAGAAGACTGCAACAGAAAATAACCCTCCTAGCTGATCTTAACTACTATTAGTTGAATAGCTATGGTGTCGGGAAGGAAGGAAATGAACTTTCTATTGGGTTCTTTACAGCACTGTTCTTTAGAGTGCAGCCATTGAGGGACAGATTTTTGGTGAGATTGATGAGGGATGTTGCATCACTGGTTTTCTTGGTCCTCCTCAAGTCTTCTTCCACTTTCCTCTCTCCTGCTTTAGTTTGCTTCTGGATCAAGAAATGAACCCCAATATTAAACTATAAAGTAAGAAACTACAAAGCCAATGCTTGGTGTGTGTGTGTGTGTGTGTGTGTGTTGGGCGTGGATATTTCTGCAAGTTCGGCACCTTGTATGACTATGAACATGATACCATTAATTATAAAGTAATACTTCCAAATCACAAAAGCCATTAAGGAGATAAGCTACGGTGACAGCAATCAGAACAAACTCCTCCACAAATTGATTGCGATACCAATGATGTGTGTGTGTGTGTGTGTGTGAGAGAGAGAGAGAGAGAGAGCTCACGGTAAAATCATCTTCCTTGTTTCGTAGAGTAACGGGCTTGTAATTCTTTTTTGCATTAAGAGTCTTTTCTCGATTTTCATAAAATCCAAAGTCATCTAACAATGATGATTTTGCTGAGTATCTTTTAAAAATGTTCAGCATTTCTAACCCTTGCTTGAGACCAATCTGCAAATTCCAATAAGAATAACATTAGTCTCATTGACAATCATGACGATAATAAAATAACATACTGCATAAATTGGCTTTTGCAATATTGCTAATAGTCACTCAAATCTCAATTTTCAGATGCAATTTAAAAGAAGAACAAAACTTGTTCTTCAGACAAAAAGAACAAAACAACTTGATTTAACTCTACAGCACTTTAAACTCATTCCAAAGAATATCACTCCTTTCGGCTGATCATGTACAAGGAGAAAGAGAAGGACAAAAAAAAGGAAGATGGGAGGGGAAGGAAGAGAAGAGAAGGTTTCTTCATATCTTTGATGTAACCATTAGCTTGTACCTTGTGTTGCTTAGATTTTAATTTGTCCCTTGCTTTCTTCCCAATAAAATAGCACATAACATATCAAAGAAAGAAACTAAATCCACAATGCTGAATGACTTTCAACATCAGCAACCATACATGTAAAATGTTGTCAAGCAAGAGAAATAGCCAAAATACCTCTTGAGTGTCTCTGCTATAAGTTACAGATCTGTTCTCATTGTTTTCTAGGATGATGTGGGACAACTCCTTGTTAGGGATATCTTTTATAACATGCCACTTAACAGGGAAGAAACCATTCCACTTGTCCAGTTGCCAGAAGTCCATATCTTTATTAAAGTCCACCTTCCCAATCATCTCAGCTAAGCCAACAAACTGTCCACTTCCATTCACCTGAAATTACAATGTCATGAAACAACATAAGAAATCATAATATGCATGTAGACAGCATCTCAGGGAATAAAGAGCAAGTAACTGGCTAGAAATTAAAAATAAACAACACTAAGTAATCTGCTAAAGTGTCTAATATAAATAAACATAAAAGAACAATAATACCATGCAGATGGCAGCAGCCACTCATAAAAATATACAGAAATAACGGATACACTCAGCATGAATATTTTCTTTTCTGTTATTCAAATATGTCAGTTAGAACCTACATATAAAAGGATTTAAATATGTATTTATGCAAATTAAAAAAACAAGCAGCTTAGTAATTGAACACAAGTTCGAGACAGTAATTTTCAGATCTGCACGGCCCTGCCATAGAGGTTAGTTGAAACTACTAATTATAATAATGTAAATTAACTAATTAAACCAGGATGAGAAGAATCTGCAAAAATTGTTTTGGAAGGTAAGAACTTTGATGGATTGGGGGAAATGGTAACAAGATGTGGAAACTCTTGCGAAAGCTATTTCAGCTCACCGAGAACAAGAGGAAGATCGGAAATTTTGTGCCAGTCTCACTTTCTCTAGCTTCTGCTTCATGGAATGCTGCATCTAGCTTCCTATTACCATTTGGAGTACTCGACCACACATCATACTTCATGGATTTGTGAACATCATCCTCACTGTAAGACTTAATGACAAAGAACTTTGCATTGTCATACTCAGTTTGGAAATCTAGTGGGTTGTATTTATCTTTACATAAAGTGAGCCCCAAGTCTTCCCTCTTGACAGAAGAGTCCAAAACCCTATTCCAGGCCCTTGGACCACGAGTTACTTCAGCTGAGTTTTGAAAGTCAAAATCTCTGTTGGATTTCTTGTATCTATCATTTTGATTCCATCCTCTCCCATTTAGTCTGTAGTTCATAGGACCATTATGTTGGAAAAGACCTTCCTTTTGGTTGTTAAATGATGGAGATTTTCCAGCTGGGTGGTATCCATAAGATCCTGCCGATAGATCAGAACCCAAATGAGGCCCCTGCAACATGAATTCAGATAATCAAAACATTGGAAATCCCAAGGGGCTAAAAAAAAAGAAAGCAATTATTTGAAAACCCTAAACTACAGCCTTTTAATTATCTTCAAAATAAATTCAAACAAATGAATTGCACCATAAAAGCAGAAATTTATGACTGATAGAAGTCCCACAATAAGAATAGGAGATCTAGAATATAATGAGACGTATCAGAGATGAGAAAATAAAGCAATTACTGAAGAAGAGGGAAGACACTACAAGCTTCCCTTCTGGTTTGCAGAGCAACACCAGATTCATTGACAACGGGTAGCATAACAAAGGCTATGTCATTGAGAAGGTCTGACCAGGTATTAATTAATCACAGTTTGGGCCATAAATTTCACCAAGTATTCTAATCAAATACCAAAAAGAACTATTCAAAAAATGTTTCCTCTATAACATTAAGATTTATCTTTGTAAATATACTAATCCAAACCGCCAATTACCAACTTTATGCAACAGCAGCACAGTTCTTTTCTAGCTGCATTCTTTGAAACCATGAACCCAGCTAAAACTAGGAATAAAATCAAGCAACAGCTTTGCTGAAAAAGAGATTATAATCTCTGCATTGAATGCCACCTCAAGACTTAAGTACCTTGTTTAGGGCTTTGATAGGCTGTGTATGAGTAGATTTTGGTAATTTTGTACCAACGAGGCCATTTGATTTCAAAGAGTTGAAACCATTCGACTTTGCAAAAGCAGAACCCGAACCATAGTTTACATTTCCAAAACCGTCAACATTTCCATTTAAAACCTCTCCAGCATATGTTGAATCCCATATGTAACAAGGCATGGCTTCTGATCCATAGGAAACAGGAGGCTGAAAATATCCTGATGAAAAATATGGTTGTTGGCCAACGCATTGTCCATCAACACCCATTAGAGTCCCAGTTGCGTATGGGTTATAGCCAGGCATATAATAGACCAGTGAACCATTCTCTGATTGCATACCCTGGAGCAACAACCCAATAAAAACCAGAACAGTTACCATACTGAACTTGTAATACCACATCATTGGTAAAGTGTAGATACAATCAAAATAGCATCCTATGAAGGAATGATAGAGTAACCAAATGTGCATTGAAGGAACTAGCTGAAAAACATACCGTATGTGAACCATTGGCAAGAAAATAACTGTTATCATCAGATTGAACGAGTGACCCATTATATCCTGCAAAAAACCTTCCAATTAATATTCTTTTACAAAATTAAATAGAACTGCTTAATTGTTTTATCTTAAACCAAGGTAGATCAAACTGCAGAAGACAAAAAAAGAATGACACATCACACAATAAATTTAGATCCATATGTGTTGCTCTAAACATAATAGGGCTAAAGCCTAAAAATTTTGTTTCCCTCGAAACTTTTATGCTTTACTTGGAATTAATTTTGTAGAGCAAGTTTGGATTTTGTTTTTCATACAAATTCTGAGAGTGAATTTACACATAATGTACACATTTTTAATGATTCCAAAAATCTTTGACTTGAGAAACACTTTTCACACAAATCCACTTTTGTATGATTTAATCATGATTTAAAAACCTACATTACCAATATATTTCATAATGATTTATAAACACTTTTGCATACAAATGCACTATTCACTTGAAAGCAGACCTTATGCCCACAAACAAAGTAGCTTCTATTATTATGAAATGGATCGCAGTAAATAAAACCCAATTCCATTTGCAATCAAACCCATGGCAATGCTAGACTCTAACACTGTATGAATGCTATGTGTCAGTATAAAGAACTGTTATATAATCTAACCTGGGTAGTAATAATTGTAAAAGCTAGTAGGTTGATTGACACCAGGTTCTCCAACCAAGTCTTGATGACTCTCACCTTTCACACCAGAAGAAGGATATGTTGAAGAAGACATTGTTGAAGTCAAATCAGATGGCATTCCAACTTTTCCAGAAGGCTGGAAAACATTAAAACGTGCTCAAAGTAAATAAGAAAACAAAAAGAACTTTTCATAGTTTCTTCATCCCTCAATACCCCCACTACACACTGTTGTAGGTTACAATGAAACAACTTTTAATAGAAAACTAAAACGCATTTCAAACAAGAAACATGAAACTTTCTGTAATACTAATCATAAGGATTTTCATAGTTGCTTCATCCCTCAATACCCACACTACACACTGTTGTAGGTTACAATGAAAAAACTTTTCATGGATAACTAAAACACATTTCAAACAAGAAACATCAAACTTTCTGTAATACTATTCATGAGGATTTTTTTTTCTTTCACTTATAAATTTAATATATACAATACAAATTTCCAGTACATACAAGTTTACCAAGTAGGTTTATTTCTGCCCATTTTATAAATCAAATGGAAAAGAGCAAAATGTTGCATAAATGTTCCCAACACATAGTTTTCACAATTTTAAAATAAAATAATGACAACCTACTGAGCATGTTGATGCACAGAAATTAAATGCCAAGGTTGCTAACCCAGTCACAGTAATTGCCAAAGCAAAAACGGAGTTCAATTGCAAAACAAATTCAAAATAAATAAAAAATTCAAACAATTTATGACATACCACATCCTGCTCAGCCAATTTGGCAACAACTTCTGACTTCAAAACCGCACTCACAGGTTCAGCTAAATTATATGGTTAAGTAAAAACATCAGACAATTCAGAAAAACAGGTTATACAATCACAATCAATGCAGGTCAAAGCATGAGTTTTTGGCAAGAAGAAAACTTTCAACGCATAAAACAGCTGCTTCTCGTAATCAAATTGGTATCATGAGACCGATTCAGATCAGTCTACCAATTCCATCCGTCCCAACTGAGATGCGAAACAAATTTCTTAATCCCCACTGATTCTTACTCTCTGCTCTCAAACGTAAACATCATGTAAATGGGGAAATCCGCAATCTCTGAGCTAAATAAAACCAGACTTATGGTCAACAACAGTCAACCAATAAAAATCACATACCATCACAAATTCAAAACCATACACCCAAATGTCATAACAATTAATCAGCAGTGAAACAAAGGATACGATTGTCCATCATCTTTTCACCGGCCATTATCGAAATATCAAACAATCTTCAGAAACCCAATTGACCTAAGAACAAAATGTAGGAGAATAGAGAAAGACCAAAAGGGTTATTATAAAAGCTAAAGTCGCAGTCTTTTTACAGAAGTGCAACTCTGGTTCCAAAACAATACATATTTCCAATAAAGGAAAGGAAAACAATTAATAACTATATTGATAAGTCATAGTCACAGCCTTAGTGCTTAAGGTATCTCTCAAAATTATTTATTATAAAAAAAATATCTAAAAATCAAATATATCAATATTTACCAAATTAAAAAAATATAAAAAATAAGAAGCGGATTAAAATGTGCCCAATTAATCGTTAAAACATAAAATGGGTGTGAAAGAAAGAGATTCGATCCTTTTCTCATGAATGGACAGCAAAAAGATTCTCTTTTTCTGTTGAAGATATCTTTTTTTATTTAAAAATATTCAAAATAATATATAAAATCAAAATTTTTAGACCAGAAAAATAAATAAATATATATGGTACAGTCAATTTACGATTCTTGTGTCTTTTTTTATTTAAAAATTTTCAAAATAATATATAAAATCAAAATTTTTAGGCCAGAAAAATAAATAAATAAATATATATAGTACAGTCAATTTACGATTCTTGTGAGAGGAAAAGAAAAATCAAAGCTGAGATATTTTGAAGGAAAAATCGGAATTTCCAATAATCTTACCACTGAAAACAAAATATCAACGATTATTTTCAATTTTACCCCGGGAAAGCTTGGTTGTGAACTAAAAAATAAAAACTAAAAATTGCCAAGAAAAAGGGCTTTTGATTTCAAGAAAACCGTACGTAAATTCGAGATTAATTTAAAGTTCAAAATTTTGAAAATCTTGCGTAAGTTTTCAAGGGAAAAGGGAAGAGAAACAAAGGTAAGAATTTCGAGAAGTTAGAAAGAAGCATAAATCGGAAGCAAACCAGAGTGGATCGATACCCACCGGGAAAAGACCGGACCCGATCTGACGGATCGGGCACCCGCTAGGGTTCCCGCTTTCGATTATAGAGAAACAGCGGGGTTTTTGTTTTTCTGCAGAGAGTGAAGTAGAAAAGGCAGTGAGAGAGAACAAATGTTGACAGCGAAGCGCTTTTAAAAGTGAGGAAAAGATTCGGTTATTTTTTCTTTCGGTCAAAATGAATTGGAAAATATGGAAAGGTAATTAGGTTTTATGTTTAATAAATATATTTAAAATTTTAATAATAACTAATAGTGTTGAATTTATTTTTTTATATTTATATAATTTAATTAAAATGTACTATCAAATCTAATAAGTTTATATACAACGTTAATTTAAGTGAATTTGCATATTAATCATGTTAATTCTATTAAAACATCAACAAATCATGTCACACTTGTTTAAAATTTTCTAAAATATAATTAATTAATCGTGTTATCAAATATTTGTATAATTCGTGATTTGTTTATAATCCATTTATTTAATGTTTACTATTGGATAGACACGTGTAAAATCAATTTATTAATTCATATAAATAGTAATAGTTTATTGATGTTGAATTTTAATATATTTAATATATATTATGATATTTGTAAATTTTTATTATAAATTATGTTTTAATTTAATTATTTTAATTATATTTTAATTGTGTTAACATATTAATTGTGGGTTAATCGTATCAACCTTATTAATAGGATAAGCATGTTTTAAATTATATAATCACGTCATGTCATAATAAAATTTAATCAAATATATTTAATAAACGTGTTAACTATATAATATTATTTAATCGGATACATTTAATAAACGTGTTAACTATATTATATCGTGGTACACATTTATCTTATATATATTTAAAATTTTAATATAATTAATTAATCATATCATACTTATATTTACTTATATAACAGCTAATATATTTAATTTACACAATATAATTAAAATATAAATTACCAAATTTATAAATAATGAGTGTCAAAATAAGACGGAGGTTACAAGAAAGTCACAAGTCAAGTGTTGGGAATTGAAAAATTAATATTTTTTTATTTTCGTGTGGGGAATGCACCGTGGGCTATTCAATCTCTCCCATTCTTTTTCATATTATAAAATATAATTTGAATAAATTTTTTTAATGATTTTATTCCACTCAAAATACACCAAGAAATATATCATTTTTTATTTATTCCCCATCTTCTTTTTTGTTTTTATGCAAATGCATATAGGTATTGCATGTTTAAGTGGATATTATCTAATTTTTTTAGTCTAACACTAAATTAATTACTTTTTACTGAATTATATTATATGTGTCATACATAAATAAAAAAACCCTCCAAATTTAATTAAATCTATTGTTTAAACCTTATTCTTTTATTACAATCAATTAAAATACCTATTTAAGCCTTACATGGAGGGATTTTAGATTCTAATTTAGATTAATTATTTATATAAAATAATTTTATTTTATTTATTAAAATCCAACAATCTATTTTAATCACATCTCCCCAAAAAAAGAGTATTCCGTGCAAAATGAATTCGCATGTCGACATTTTTTCATTGACTCATTCGTCGCATGACCATTTATATTTCTACGTTTGACTGTTCTTAACAACATTAAAATGATATTTTTTTATATAAGAATTTAAATAGATAGAAATATATTCAAGGGTTTAAATGATTACAATAAAAAGATATGATCTTCAATGATAAATTTAATTAAATTTTTGATGTAACGTTAAATTAATTCCTTACTTTCTCCTTTAATATCACATCATATTAAAATCGTCGACTCAATAATGAAAAACTCAGATAAAAAAATATTTTTAAAAATGAATAATTATGATATATGGCACGTGACTAATGTGATACTTAGACAAGCTTTAAATACATAGTATTTCATAAGCATTTTTTTTTTTATCTTTTCTAATTTTCACTCAAATTTAATAAATAAATAAATAAGCAATTAAACTTTCTTTTTACGTTTGTTTTTTTGTCTAATTCAGTATTGACTCCCTTTCTCCTTTTTTTTAAGTAATTGTTTTATTTTAAAATACCCAATTATTCTTTTACATATATTCAAATTTATTTTTTATGATTTTTTTAAAATTTTTCATATTAAAAAGTATTGAACAGATATGTTATAAAAAAAAATCAAACTTTAATATAATATATTTCAAAGTCAAAATTTTTGTTTTAATTTTGATGAAAATTAAAAAGGAACAAATCGGAGGGAGTAATAATTTCTTTATAGACTTCTCTAAAATTCCATTATAATCCTCGACCTTAAAATTTTAAACTCAAGATTAAATATATTAATTAAATGTTAATATCACTTGCCGAATCTTTAGCCTAATCGAGTGGTCTTGACCGTGAATCTCACGCCGTGACACTAGCATATATATGCAATAGGAGCTTTCAAAACACTGGCCCATGGGCCCATTGTCAAGGGAAAAACAGTTCAGTAGTTCAATCCGGCCCAAGGTCATGTTTGATAAGATGGCCCATAGAAAAACATTTCTCTGGCCCCTTGTTGGGCTTTGCCCAACCATAAACTTACATCACATCAACCAAGCGAATCATAAGTATTTCCGTGTAAAATCCAAGATTATTAATTCAATTCTTCCCAGCAAAATTAATAGATTATGAATTTTACTAGATATCAAAAGAAAATCATGGAACTTTTAACTGTTTTCTATATATAAAACAGAAAACAAAATTTCAAGTTTTTTTAAATTTAATTGTCCAACCAGTAATATGGATATTAAGATCATATTTCTATGTTGATACAATGTTAAATATCTTACAAAAATGATAAATTTTTCAAAAATTTATAATATATGTGAAATAAAATAAATAATCGAGGTAATTAAACACATGTTTAATTAGTTTCTGTCTCAAACAATAATTAAGATAGTAGGTGGGTTGACATTATAAAAATGTTAAAAAGCATATTTCTCCATTTTATTATCGAAACTAATCATTCCTTTGAATAGAGATCATATGTTTTCCAACCATATTTTAATTTAGAATAGATCTTAATTGGCATGAGTCATTATTGCTACTTTTTATTTTAATTAATTAATTTTAATATATATATATATATATATATTTATATGCACGAGTGCAATGATGGCATAGTTTTTATTTATTTTGTTTTTGCAGGCTACTCATCATACAGACACGCCCATGCTGGCCAATTATGATGCTTCTTTGAAGCTTGCCATAAACAATAATTATGGCTGCAGAGACGAAATAAATTTTTTAATTTAAGTAAAAATATATCCTTTTCATTTCTAAATATTTATTAAATTTTTTATTTGACGCAAATTAAGATAAAAGTCTTAATTTTAACGTATTTTATATTAAGATTTTGAATTTTATTTATAATACATATATTTATTTTTTTATAAAAAATATTGTAATATAAAAAAAAAGTAAGAATAAATGGATAAAGTAAAACAAAATCAAATGTAGCATGTATATATAGAATATAGTACAAGGGGGTGGTGCATAAGCATGACCCCATGTTAAAGGTGGCAAAGCTCTCTCTAGCTGTAGGGCACCCCTTAGAAAGGGATTGCATTGAACTGATTATTGCTATAATTCTATTTTTCTTCACCAAATCTCCTATTCCTAAATTCTAAATTAAAAATTTATGAGGAAAAAAAAAGATATATACTTTGCAAATTGCAAACTATAACAACAAATTTAAACACCATAAAAACTCTAAAATAAAGGGGAAAAAAAAAAGAGAGAAAAGAGTTCACTTTCCTTAAACTCAAATATTTTGTTTATTTTTTAGGGTAACTTGTCTCGTTCGCAAGATTTTTCTGTTGATAGTGAAAGAGTGAAGAAGACGAAGATTGGTACTCGGGAGAGTGACGAGGGAACTCTGATAGCATTTGAACCACCTCCCTCATCGTGGGACGTTCGATGCTGTTTTCTTGTACACATAGCATTGCGATGAACAACAAGTGCATTGCTTCGTCTTTGGGCACAGTTGTTAGCCTTGGATCGACAATGCGCATGACTTCTTCTCTTCGACAATTTGTCACTCGTTTTGCCCAATGAACTATATCTACACCTTCTCCGAAATCGCCCACAGGTCGTCGACCGGTTATAAGTTCTAAAATTACCACTCCGAAGCTATAGACATCGCTTTTCTCGTCCACTCTTAACGTGTATGCATATTCTGCAACAACAAAAAAGAAAAAATTTAAGAATGATATTAGAAAAAAAAATCTAATTTTTACGAAAATCAACACAAAAAATTTTAATTTTAGTATATTTTATATTAAAATTAAAATTTAATTTTAAAAGCACTCCTTGTCTAGACAAAAGGACATGTCAAGTTGTCACGGAAAGCACGAAGCAGCCAAAAGGGTTTTGTGGGTGGGAAGCAGCAGAGAAAAAAGCTTTACACGTAAGACCAAAATCAACATAAGAAACATAAATTTTAAAAAATAAAAATATTATTCCAATTTCCACCTAAAAAAAAGAGTTTTCAAAAAATAAAAATAGAAAAAGATAGTGGTGGTGTGGTGTAAATAGCCGTGCATGTCGGTTACCTTTCACGACACTCTAACGTCCTGTTACGGTAGACGTCACAGTCAGAATTTCTATTACGTTTTTTTCAGCTTGTCCGATTGACCACTCTCCGTCTGAGATCGGAAGAGTTCGTGGCCCCCCAACAGAGATTTTTTTATTTTTTTGTGTGGTTATATTACCCGTAAAATACTCTGTCTGGGCGTATCTTTGTCTTGTCCTTAAAAATAGTAGCACAAATCACGGGTTGTGTTTTTTTTGGCGCTGTCGTTTTAGCAGAGAAGGCTAAGATCAAGTACTACGCTTCTAGTTTACAGTTGGTATTAATCACCCTTTGCATGCTGGCATACGGATAACGCCTGACCGTCCGATGTAAGGAATGACATTTTTTTCTGACCGTCCGATTAATAACGAACGGCTATTTGTTTCTTGTGAAGTATTGTGATCGTAGAAAGTACAAAGTCAGAGCTAACTAGGTGAGGCAACTTCTTCCCCTGATTGATCTAACAAGGACAATCTAACGGCTGGGATTACTACTAACATGGCCCACAAATTAACTAACTTAACTAACATAATTAGAAAGCGTTAATTAATTAAGAAAATAAAATAGCGGGGAAAATTTTGTGTACATACCAGGAGCAATGTAGCCATAGGAGCCTGCAATAGCTGACATGCACTCTGATGCACTGCCGTCGACCAAGAATTTGGCCAGTCCGAAATCGGCAACGTGTGCTTCGAAGCTTGAATTTAGCAAAATGTTGTTTGATTTTACATCTCGATGAACGATCAAAGGTGAACAATCGTGGTGAAGGTAGCACAGGCCTTTAGCTGCTTCAATTGCAATTTTGTACCTCAAGTTCCATACGAGGAACGCACCCTTTTTCCCATGTAAAGCTTCTCCTAGGCTCCCGTTTCTCATGTACTCATAGACCAAGAGATTGGTCTCCTTGTTGGAGCAAAATGCTAGTAATCTGACAATGTTTCTGTGCCTGATGTTTCCCAGTGTCTGGATTTCTGCTCGGAAACCATGATCATGACTGCTAGTGCCCAATCCGAGTAGTTTTTTGACTGCAATTTCCATGCCATTGGGCATTTTCCCATGATACACGATCCCTGCACCTCCTCTTCCAATCACATTGCCGTCTTTAACACATTCAAGAATGTCAGAAACAGTGTATTCGAGCTTTTGGAATGCTGTCATCTTCCAAGAATCCGAACCATTTTTCTTGAACGACTTGGCCTTGATAATGGCGGCAGTGGCAAATATTAGAGAGCATATTAACAGGCCTAGCGCGAAGATTAGCTTGAAGTCCCCAGGGGCCTTTCTGGGGGTGCTTGTAATTTCAGTGAAATTGCAAGGATTATTCAGGAGAGAACCACAAAGTTGAGGATTGCCTGCAAAAGATGAAGCATTGAAGACGGCGAATTGGCCGGGTTCTGGCAGCTTCCCGGAGAAATCGTTGAAAGAGAAGTCGGCAACGGTGAGGCTTTTCATTGACCAAATGGTTCTGGGTATGGCTTGATTCAAATGGTTCCTTGATACATTCAAGTAATTCAGGATACGCACATTGGAAATCTCAGGTGGGATTGAGCCAGAGAGGTTGTTTTGGCTAATATCGATGTATGTGAGATGGAAACAATTTCCAATTTCAGGTGGAATAATACCGGAGAGTGAATTTCTACTGAGATCAAGCTTCAGGACTTGCCTGAGTTCTCCTATAGAAGGTGGTATTGGACCTGAGAATTGGTTTCCACTAAGCAGGAGGATTTCAAGAGAAGAGAAGTTGGAGAGTGAATATGGCAATGGACCGGAAAGGAGATTGTTTGACAAATTAAGTTGGCCTAACTTAACAGGTTTCGAGGAGCTATTACCATTTTCGGCCAATGTTCCCGACAGGTAATTGTTCTGCAACTCTGCTAAGCTTAGCTCTGGCAAGTAAATGAAGCCGTTTGGGATGCTACCGTTCAAGTAGTTCTGCCCCAACCTTACTCTGGTGAGACTATAACATCTCCCCAGGTCTTCAGGAATGGTTCCGAATAGGAAATTTTTCATCAGAACTAGTTTATTTAGCTGATTTGAAGCACACAAGTCTCGAGGAATTGTACCGGTGAGCTTGTTGGAGGACAAATCGAGCGATTGCAGCTTCCCATTTCGACCAAGATTCTCGGGTATCACACCAGTAAAGTTGTTCATCCAGAGCCCCAGAATTTCCAAATTAGGTAAGTCGGCAAGATAGTCTGGAATAGATCCGTGTAACCTGTTCATGAAGAGATTGAAAAGCCTAAGCTGCTTAAGATTGACGAACTCAGGTGGGATTTCTCCTGTGAGCGCATTGTGGGAGAGATCAAGATATACCAAGTTTGTCAAGTTGCCTAACTGCTTAGGAATGGGACCTGAGAGTAGATTGATATGCAGATAGAGAGTATCAAGCAGCTTCAAGTTCCCCAGCTCTTGAGGAATTGCACCATCCAATTCACAGCTTGAGAGATCCATGTGAACTAAATTTGCCAAATTACCGAACTCTACGGGGATACCACCTTCGAAAACATTAAAATACCCTAAGTAAATCTCTCTCAAGTTTATGAGGTTGCCTAACTCACCAGGGATTTTTCCATTAAGATCATTTCCCGCCAGTGAAAGGTACTCCAATCCTCCTAGTGTGCCATAGCTTGGTGGGATTTTACCGTAGAAATAATTGCCACCGAGATCCAAGTACCTGAGTTTCTTCAAGCCAAGAATCCCAACCGGCAGTAAAGCAGTGAAGTTGTTGTCATAGGCATCAAATACTTCCAGGTTGGCGATACTTGCATAGTTCCAATCCAGGTGACCGTTGAACTGGTTGTTTGAAATGTTGAGAAATCGAAGGTCGCTTAAATTCGCGATCTCAATGCTGCCAGTGAAGTTGTTGCCAGCAAGAGAGAGGTTGGCTAGCCTATCGAGTCTTAAAATCTGAGGTGAAACAGAGCCGCACATATTCATATCTGTCAAGTCCAATGAAACAACTCGTCCCCTGGAGCATCCTATCCCGGCCCAAGAACAAACCAAACTCGGATTCGAAGAATTCCATGAGCTTAAGAGAGGTTCAGGGAACTCAAATCCCTCTTTGAGTGTGACTAAGACATGAATATCAGTAACTAAAGAAGCAGAACAAGAGGTGCTTAGAAGAGAGAATAATGCTAAAACAATGAGAGGGACCATGTTTTTGTTTGGGAAACTAGTTTCTTTCAGAGGATTGAGTTTGGAAGGACTTGAAGCAAAGACAAGGGGATTTAAGCGCTCCAACAATAAAAGATTTTCCAGGAAAGGAGGGAAAAGTGAAGGGAATCTGAGAAACTTCAGGTGTGTATAGGCTTAAGGAATCAAACATCTTGATAGAAAGAGTCTTCCGATACAAGGAAGAAGCTAAGCCTCTCCTTTTTCCCTTCCTCTCTTTTCTTTTCCTTTCTTTTCTCTCAAAGAAGAAGAACAGAAAGAGAAGATTGAAATTCTGCTGGTCATGGTTTTAGCCTGCTCATTCATATCTCTCTCTCTCTCTCTCTCTCTACCTTATGCAAAGAAAGCTAAGAGCAGAAAAGGGAAAAGCAGAGAGATTTTGTTGGAATTATTATTTATTTTTATCAGTGCCGTTGGATAACAGAAATTTAAAGTTGAGATTATAGGGGGAAGAAAGGGAAAAAAAAAAAAGGCAAAGGTGATGCTCTCTCTTCCTTTATTCATATGACAAAAATGCCCTTTAGCTTTAATCAAAGAATGCTCTTTTTTGCTTTGAATGAGAGAGATGATGGAATTGCACTTTCAATCATTTTAAAATGGCTTATTTTTCAAAAAAAAAAAAGATCATTTTAAAATGGTTCAATCGTTCTGCTGCTTTTCGATCAATTTGACAACCATGCAATCCCATTTTAAGATTTTTTCTTCCTATATTCAGTTTGTTAATGGAAACATGTGGGGATAGTCATCCATGCTTTTGCCATAATTACCATGTCATTGTGTTTTTTATGTCTCAAAGCTTTGAGAATGATTCAAAATATATTCAGTCTCTTACTGTTCTATCTTTTGATTCTTTGGATAGGTTGCAAATCTGGGACTTTCCCAGTTTTCACATTAAACAAATGTAAATGATCAGAAACTGTATGAAACTTCCCTGATTAAGACTTATGACTGTCATCAATTTCACTAGAAATAGCAGCAGCATTTCAGATGTTGCTCATGTATTCTTCTGAACTATGGTAGTATCATAGGCTTTGGCTCGATCAGAAACCAAGTTGAACAGAGAAATTCCATTAACAATAGTATGTCCAACAAGAATATAAAGAAAACTTGGGAGCAGGAAAAGCATAGGGTGATCAACTTGTGATGCATGCATGGAGGTCCCATTTGAAAAGGTAATTTCATGATAAATATCAAAACTAATGTTTTATTCTGTCAACTGACGACTGTCTTGACACCCTGACAGCATCATAAATCTCCTCAACCATAGGTTGGACCAGAAATGGATTTAAAGTTAAAACAACCAAACATATGGTTTTTTTTTTCTGTTTCTTTTGTTTCGAGTATTTTCACGCAAAGTTTAGATATATACTAGTGGTAATTCTTTGTAAGCCAAGGGGAGTGAAGATTTTTAGTCTTTGAGTTGGGAACATGTGCCTGCAGACAGCAGAAGAGTTGTAAGGAGGTAAAAAAGATGATGATTATTAATATATCATTACTATGTTTGTTGAATGATCAATATATAATTATGTTGTATGGATAGGTTGCATGGAAGGAAGGAACCAGAGGAAGCTTTATTTTTTGTTGGTTTGATCAACTTTATTCCATCTCTCCTTACTTGCCTTACAGAGCTGGGACCAACTCTCTGTGTTAATGTGCATGATTTGAGCTTTAATAGAAGATGGAATAGTCTTAAAGAGAGAGCTGAAAAGTAAAAGCAGGGATATGATCTGCTTTTGATCTTCCACTTCAAAAGGGAAGAAAAGAAAAAGAAAAATCCATGACCCCTCTTCTTCACATGGAAAAGAGCGCTCCTGTATTAACTTGAACTCAATCAACAGCCACCCCTCTCTCTTTCTCAAAAGAAAAATCCACAAACCCCCNTCATGGGAAAGAGTGCTCTTGTAACAGCATGAACTTCTGTCTCTCATGTGGGCAATGTCATAAAATAGTGGTTGGCTCCACCTTTGTGCTTGATGGCTGCTACTGTCAATGGGGCAAGCGATTTGAGCTAGGTTGGAGTGCTTTTGAGGTGTCCCTATCTGTCTTATTGATGGCAGGTCTGGCCCCTTTGAAGGGTTTGTCCAAATCTTTCATGTCGAAATATATCAAACCACCCCATTCTTTTAGAAATGTGTAATCTTTTCCTTTTTCAAGTGACAGGATAATTATTAATGTCAAAAGAAATAGAAGTGATTGGTAACCTTAAGATCTTCAAAGGAAAGAAGGCTGATTATTTTGGTTAGTCCTAAATCCTGTTAGTTTTTTTTTTGTTTTCTTCACTAACTCCAGCCTGCATAGTAATTGAAAAAACAAAAACATGGGGCCATTATCAATTCACAGTGCTGCTATCCTGGTGAAAGCCATGTACAGCAATTGATACAAACCTGTTGCAGCCACTGATGCATTTGTACCCTTCTTTATGAATGATTCTGCTCCGATATTCATTTGCCTTGGCCAGAAAGTTTGCAGATTTAAAAAAAACCCATAGTGGAAAAATAAAGGATCAGGCAGACAGGGAAAAAGGAAAAAGAAATATTAGATTAGGAAACCAGGAACAATAGTTGACTTTGCATACTGTGCAGAGAATCCAGAAAGAGAGAACCAGGTTCCATTTCTTTCTCTTGGAGTTCTTTTAAAGCTGCTTTGAAATGTGCACAGGTTTTGTTCATTTATTCTTGGGCGCTAGTATAATTGACATTTAAGAGTATAAAGAGTACGGATTCCAAAAAGTTTTATGAAATATATAATGGATGTGAAATTTATGCCATCAATCACTGTATTTTTTTTTTTGGTTAAAAATTGATCTTGCTGATATATTCAGCCTAATCTTCCTTGATGGTTGGAGATGGAATAAGTACATAGCTACTGTTATCTAAAATTGTCTAACAAATTGGGTATGTCTTGTTTGCTTAACAATTCAATTGACGGTTCTATTTATTTATTTATAAATGAAATTGAAATTGACACAACGGATGTTTTTTGTGATAATTTTTATTTCTCATATTTTGTTGAGATTTAATTAATTTCATAACACTTCAATTTGCGATTCTATTTGTTCATCTGTGAATGAAGTTGAAATTAACTCAATTTCTCATATTTTATTAGATTCTAATAACAAACCAATCAAAAGAACAACATATATTTCTTAGCTTATTAACAACTCAATCTATGATTCTATTTACTTATCTGTGAATGAAGTCGAAATTGACACAATGAATGTCTTCCTCGATATTTTTTGCTCTCCATATTATGTTGATTCTTTTATTAATTCCATAGAATAACACAAAATTGTACCCCATGGCCATCTTCAGCGAATAATTTTTTGTACCCCATGCCCATCTTCAGTGAATAATTTTGTGTTCCCATACTGCAATGATAAAGAATACGACCGATGAATAGTTGAGACTGTCGTATTCAAAGACAAACAGGAAATGTCTCCAGGGGCAAGAGATTTCCCCATGGCCGAAAGTTTTTCTGATACAAAATCATACTACGTCATGAAAGTGTTCAAAGTACCACATGATGAATGAGCGTCGCGTGGAGGAAACGAGCCAGTCAAGGCAGAGGAAAATGCTTGTCCAATGTCACCTGGCCCCCCAAGCCGTGCATCAGCATAGCATGAAACCTGTATCCTTGAAAGAGGGGGAAAAAAAAACAGGACAATCTGATCATCAAGTTTTTTACATCTTTCCTTATTTTGTATTGGGTTTTGATTCATTTCCCTGTTGAGTTTCGGATAAACTAATCATTTGAGTTATTGCAATGTGTCAAGGAATTTGTTGGTTTTTGGTAGTCATGGAAATTGAAAAGCTATGATGATTCAGTAGGCTGGGTAGTGGAAAGACCTCTGCAGATTCTCTCAAATTTACAGTCTTTCTTTTCCTAAGGATAATTTTAATTTGAATATGCTTTTTATTGGGAATTTAATCTCATTTATCAGCAGGAATTGTCATTGGTCAAAGTCTTGATAACCAAGGAGCTTATCATTAACAAAATCTGGACCAGGAAAAGAAGATGAAATGGAAAATCATACCGCACTCAAGTACAAATCTTGATGTTCAAAGTTCATTCCTTTTATCATTAGCTTGTGAATGATTAAAGTTAAGATAAAACTCTCAGTTATGATACCTTAAATGTCAACCTTCCAATTATTTGATCACCCACCAACCACAGTACCAGCCTGAATTAATCCGGTTGAACAGGAAATACAGAAACCAGTAATCAGAACTGTTACGTCATGAATTTCCCATTGAAAAGAAACGAAACGAGAATGAGAAATTAGATTGAATAACAGATCAGTTAATAAAGAGTCAAAATTCTCATGATGATGAACTCGTTCTCACTAGCTAGCACAAGATAAAGGGAAAAGTTCAAAAGATGGAAACTAAAGGTCCAATTCCAAAAACAAAAGAAGGAAAAGGAAGGGCAAATTGAACATGGGTGGCACTCTGGGGGTTGGTAATTAAGGATATCAGACAACATAATTATTGTCACTTAAGATAGGGATGCAAAAGAACATTATTGTCCTTTGACTAGGATGGCCAGACAGACACCAGGCTCTTAGGAGTAGGGCTATCACGCTTGAACTCTTTGAACAACTTTGGCTGGTTATTTTCTTAAAGGACTAAAGGAAGAATCTTTGGAAGATGGCCATGGAGCCGTTGGCAAAGATAAAAAAAGGGTGGAAATTATGAGGAAAAGGAGAGAATAAAAGCAAAAGAATGCTTCTAAAGCTTGTAAATTTAGCTAAAGCAAAGGAGTAGCTCTCCACTGTTATCGTCTCTTGATATTTTATAAACTTGAATAATATATAAATATCCCAAAGCTACTCATGCTTATGAATTTTTTGTTGGGTATTTTTTCTTTTTGGGAAAAAAAAAGGGGTTTTGCACCATCCTCCATAACTCAACAAGGATATGATGAAAAAGTACAGTGCACGAACTACTAGCAAAGCAACCTTGGAGATGGAGTGGTACACTGCTCACAAGTCACACCTCCCTAGTAAGGCAGCTAAATGACTAGTAGTTCTCAAAGGATCAGTATAGCTAAATAAAATAAAGCAGCAGCATCTACTGATTGGCCTTTGATTGTTTTTTTTTTTCTTCCTTTTTAATGTTTATGGCACTTCCATGGCCATTGGCCATAGCCTGTACAACTTTGGAACGCCTTTCAGTGTGTAAAGCACTTGTTCTGCGGCTTGCGGGGACAAAGGTAAACTCCCTCCACATTTCTCTCCCTCTCTCAAATCTAGAAGAGAACTTTTTCTTCGGCTGAGTCAATATTGGTTGCTATGGCACTTCCATGGACATAGCCAATACAACTTTGGAACTTTTTAAGCATATTGAGTGTAGGGTCTCTAATAATTGGATTTTTTCATTGTTATGATTATATGTCGGATGATTTACAGATAATCATATGATCTAAAAATACTTGTTTGTGGTTTATGTGGACAAATATAAATTTGTTTTCTCC
This sequence comes from Theobroma cacao, assembly GCF_000208745.1. NCBI lineage: Eukaryota > Viridiplantae > Streptophyta > Magnoliopsida > Malvales > Malvaceae > Theobroma > Theobroma cacao. The sequence goes on along the minus strand of NC_030851.1, from coordinate 999,506 downwards.
CGATACAATGTAAAAAATTTTGTTCATGTTTAGGAATAATATTTGTATACTATGTACAATAATGCAACACTGAAACCAAACATTATATAAATCACCAAACCATGAGACATTGGCATTTGGCAGAGATCTTTTATGGGGATTTTGGGGAGGTTTTCTAATCTTTTTTTGGATTATCAAAATCTAATATGCCTCAAAAGTACAAACCACCATTGTTGCATATAACAAGACAATAATTTCCATGGTGGGAGAGAGAGAGTCTTTACCAAGTTTTTGTCATTAACCATCTCAAAATACATGCAAAAGCTACAAAAGGAAACCTCATAATTCGTAAATTCTTTGTCTTTTTGTTTGATCTAACAGCTTTTTCAACTTCATAATCTTTTAGTATTACACAAAATCTACACTAACAATCGTGGAGAATATTCTTTAGTCCAGAGATTTTACTTAGCAAAAGATCCAATGCTAGCTCCATGCAAAAGTTAGAGATATACCATAAAATCCACGCAAGGAACACATGACATACCCCCTAATTAAACATTACCCAAATTTTGTCTTTATTATATGTTTTGTTAATTTCTTTCTTTTTTTCCTTGAAAATATGACCTTTTTATTGATTTAAATTCTCCAATTTTGAACATGATATATGACTACTCTTCATGCCACAATGAGCTAAAAGTGGGTGTGATAACAGCCACTATACCAATGATGTGTAAGCAACTTGCCTTTTTTTATGTATGTTATTCTACCTACATCTAGGGTTTCTTCTTTTTCGAGATTAGAGCATTCGGACCTCTATATTATCTTATTTTTTTAATCATATTTAGGTTTCGTTTGATTGATACGTTTACAAAATGTTACTTTCTTATATGCACGAAATGTCATGTGGGGGGTACCCAAGAGGAGTATACTCTGGTGAGATAACTAGATAAGGAATCCATTGAAACTTTTACCCAAATGAAGGTGGAAGCAAGGGGTTTTTAATATGGCATGCCTAAAAGAAAACCTAGCTAGCTAGAAGGAAGGTCTGGGGCCAAGCTACAAATATGAGTAGCTGGAGATATAATATATAAACCCCATTTGCCCCCATTTGACATCATGGGATTGACCTTGACATTGTGGGATTATGTCATCCTGGAAATATGGTGGAAATCCAAGTCATATTCAAGTGGGATTGTCCACTCCTTGTCTTTTTGATTGAATATCATTGTGACTCAATATCCTTTTGACACCATCAGTACTACTTCAGATGCTCAAAGCATGCATATATTCACCATTCTGACCTAATTATTACTTGATCCATCTCTCTTTTTTTTTTTAAATATCATAGAATAAAATAAAAAAGTGATTAAAAAAAAAGAGACCGAAGGAATTGAAGGACTCTCCCAATTCTCATATATTCAATACAATAAAATCTTAAGAGATATCGAAAAGTTAAGTTTTAAGTGATATCTTTGAAAATATTGCAAAGTGGGGACATCTTCCCTAATAAAGTACTGCTTTGTATTTTGCTTGTGGAGAGTGGAAATCCTACTCTAGTCAAAGCCAATTAGCTTCAAAAATAGTACACGTTCTTACCAAAATCAATAACCAGAACTAATTCTAGAAGCTCGAATCACTTTGGGGTACTCTTGTGGTCAAATAAGTGACACTAATTTAATTAGAAAAATTATTTTAAAATCAAAATAAATCATAAAATCAAATAGTAAATTAGGGATTTTATTTTGGAGGATTAATAATAAAATATAAACAAATTAATTACTAGAACAAACCCAAGATATTGCTAAACTTACCTATATTTCCAGCCCAAGCCCTTCAATAAATGGGCTTTTATCACTTCTTTGCTCAATCCTCAAAGTCTATGATGAGCACATGAAAGGCCCATGCGTCATGGCTTTTGGGCCAACACTTTTTCTTTTTTTCTTTTTTATAAATTGTGAACAAAACAGAGATATTTAAATTAATTAAGTGATTATTTCTCTTTTTTAATTATTATTTTTTCATCATTATTTAACTGTGACATATAATATGATAAAAGGGACTTACTTTTCAAGTAAGAAAATATCTAATAAAGGCTTTGATCATAATTAAAACAAATACGATCAAGTCCATCTATTTTTGATCCTAGCCTTCAAGCCATGCTTCATGTGAAAGATGACACTATTCACGGGCTTGACCGGGTAGTCCCTCGGTATCTGAATTTTGTAGTTATGAATGATGGTTGCTGCTGTGGCTTTCATCATGGTAAAAGCCAACTCTTTCCCTAGGCAAATCCTGGGACCTGCACTGAATGCTACAAACTGGTAATGTGGCACATGTTTGATCTGACGATCTCCTCCTTCGGTGAGCCATCTCTCTGGCTTGAATTCATGGCAATCCTCTCCCCAAACCGATGTCATCCTTCCCATTGCGTGTACAGCAATCAGAATGATTGTATTTTGATCAACTCCGTGGCCACTCGGAAGGGTGTCTGGTTGAAGAGCTGTTCTTGACAGGACGGGTCCTGGTGGGAATAGTCTTAGTGTTTCGCACAATGCTGCATGCAGATAAACAAGTTGGTTCAATTCTTGTGGCTGAAATGGTATTTCGCTCTTGCTGCTCCTGGCATCCTGGTTTTCCTGTGAAACTTTTGCTATTTCGTCTCTGATTTTGGCTTCCACAGATGGATGCTTGGAAACCATCCAGAAGAACCATGTCAGAACTGAACTAGTTGTGTCTTGTGTGGCAAATATGAGACTGATAACGTTGTCCCTCAAGCCTTTGCGAGTAGGTGCGGATCCGAAGGCCTGATCATCATGTCCAGTCGAGTAATAAAAACCTTCGAAATTAAAGCTTCCTTTGGTTGATTCTTCTTGCTTCTTAGATATACATTCCGCAAACACACGATCAATGGTTTTCCAAGCATCCTTTAGTTTCTTTTCCTTGCCAATTCCTAGCCACCTTTGCAACTTCCACAAACTTTCTGGCATTAAATAACGGGAAAAAGATGCCTCACAGGCATCTTCCAAGGCTTTTGAGAACTGATCTTCTCGGAATTCGATGCTGAGAGAGTTGGGGTTATAGCCGATTACCATCATCCAAGCAATATCAAGGATGTGTTTTCGGAACAAATCCTGGAGGTCAACCGCTAAACCTCGTTCAGAGACGTGTTCAAGCACAGGGATGAGCCCCTTCTCTGCTCTCTCCCAGATGATATTCGTCATGACCTGGTGGAATTTCTGGTGACCGGTGAAACCACGAACCAGTTTCCTTTCCTGCTCCCACTCCTCCAAATCAACACTGAAAAGAGTGTCTCCCAGAATATCAATCTTCTCCCTCCATTTCAACCCTTTGGGGTACCTGGAAAAGTTCGTGCTCAGTATGTGGCGCACGTTCGCAGGGTCGCTCGTGACCAAGATTTTGGTACCACCGGTGATCCATGAGTACTGGTCGATATGAACCGTACGCTTGCTTCTTTCAAGAACTTCTGCAATCTTATCGTGAAGCTGCAGGTCTAAGCTGGGGAACAGCAACGATAAAATTACAAGGAAGAGCCTGTTGTTCCCTGGGAGACCACTGGAGGATTTAGAACGATTCAGAGCAAAGAAGAAAAAAACAGCAAAGATGAACAAAAGAATGTAGGCCAAGGTATCCATATTGTATCAATGGTTTTTCTGTTATAATGCATGATTTGGAGCTCAAACAATAGCTGTATTTATACTCGAAGGTTCAATGTTAATAGCCGAAATGGTGTAATTACTCTTAGAATGCAAGTTTCAATTGCTGGAACCAGAATGGAAATCTTCAACCCTTTTGTATTTTGTTTAAAAAATATTATAATAAAAAGGTATTTGTTATCTTAAAATTATTTTTACCTACTAAAATTGAAAGAAAGTCAGAATCATAATTTTAATGAACTAAATTATATAATAATTATTTTATTTTATTTCAAAAACGAAACGTGTTGACGATGATAAATGATAATAAAAGGTATTTGTTGTTTTCTTATTATTATTATTTTGTTATATTAAAATTAATTTTATTAATTAAAATTAAAATAAAATCAGAGCGACAATTTTAGTCAACAAAATTCCATAATAATTATCTTATTTCATTTAAAAACAAAATGTGCCCGTCGACAATAAGGCTATGGGCTATTAATAAGGTGTAAAACTTTTTGTAGTTTTAATCAAAGCAACGCATAGGCTATTCAATAAGATGTAGATTTGTACACTAGAATATTAAATAATAAGCTATAAAATGTGAATAAAAGATAGAGAAAATTATGAGGAATAACTTTTCTTGATAATGGCATTTCAAAAATAACCATCAAAATAAATTTAACTGTTTTTAATCATATTTAGTCAGGACTTGACAAAATTACATTTGAAACTATTTCAAATAAATTAAACCATTCATCACAATTTCTTCTCATTTGTGCTTTCGATTTCTCTCTCACCATTCCACTCTTTCTAATTTTATCGATTTCTCTCTTCGATATTCATTTGTTATGCTCCCGATTTCTCTCCCCTGCGTTTTTACATTTCTCTTTTATGCGTTTTCAAGACACGAAGCGATGGTTTTAATATGCTCAGCTAGATAGCTATTTGAAATTTTTCATTTTTAGATATTTTGGATAAAACTAGAATGATAGAAATGATCACAAATGTTTAAAATAGTTTTTAATTGAATCAATTCAGGACCTGAACACTAATAAACTCAAAATTTTAAAATTTATAAATATAGGGTTTCAAAGGAAATTTTTTTCGATTTTTAGTCAAAATAGGTATTTTAGATAAGAAAATTTGTATTTTGATTTATGAAAACATGTTAGAAACACTTTAATCGATGCTAAATTATTAAAAAAACAAAAAGAAATGAAGAGAGTTAAGAAGATTTGAAGTTTTGGTTCGTAAGTAACAACAACATTTTATATATTAAAATGTAACAAAACGTTTTTGAATATGATGTGTAACAATAATAATTTTTCTTTTCAATATGGCATGTAATAACCTAATCATGACGTGTAACAACCTAACAATGGCGTATCACATGTTTTTGTACATGACGTATAACAAACTAACCATACCGTGTAACAACCTAACCGTAACGTGTCATATGTTTGTGTACATGGCGTGTAATATGTTTTTGTACATGCCGTGTAGTAACCGAACTATTACGTGTCACATGTTTTTGTACATGTTATGTAACAACCTAACGATAACGTATAACATGTTTTTGTACATAGCGTGTAATTTCATTAAAAGTAATTTTATCCAATTTGACTAAAAATAATTAAAATTATAAAAAAATTATTTTTAAAAATATTTTATTTATAAGGGTTATTTTTAAAAATGCTTTTGAAAGATATGACATATCATTTAAAATGTGAATAAAAAGACAACATAACACCCCTAGTTTATAATTTATTTTTTTTTACCTAAAAGAAGGGCAAAGACAACCAATAGGCAATAGCTAGGTCATTAGATATATTTATTTTCCATTGAAAATATCTACATAAATTGTGGACAATGCTATTGATACCAAACCTAATTACATATAATCATAAATTATATATAAAAATAATTTTAAAATAATAAATTTCAAAAAGATTTAACAGGTTCTATAAATTTTTAACCCCAAAGTAAACTTATTGAATTTATCCAAGAATCAAGACTCTTTCTTTCCTTTATATTTGACCACTAAATAATTGGCAAAAATTGAAAATACCCATATTTAAGATTGATTGATAAGTTTTTTTTTTTGAGATTTTTGGCATCAAATAATTACACATTAAATTTGTTTTTTTGTAGATTATATAAAGACATAGGAAGTAGAAAAATTAAACTATTTAGTTTATAGATGCAAAGCAAAAATAGACAACTTGTGCTCAAAAAACAGAAATCTTAACTCCAATTATGCAACAAAATAGGGATGAGCAAATGGGTGGATTGGGTGGTTTGGTCTATCATACTTTAGGATCAAATGGACTAATCATTTTTAAAAAATTGACCAAATATAAAAAAAAACCTAACCAACCAAATATAAAATTGATTTGGTTGGTCCGGTTTTGGACCAATGAACCAAAATTTTATCACTATTTTTTTGTAAATTATAATATTAAAACTTATAAACTTCATCCATAATTATATATATATATATATATCAAATTAATGATATAACTTATATGATGTAATGTTTTATATTAAAGTTTGCATAAATAATAACTAATTACAAACAATATGCTATAAAATTTAAGGTGATAGCTAATGAATTTATTAAANTGTATAAATAATGACTAATTATAAACAATTTGTTATAAAATCTAAAGTGATAACTAATAAAGTTATTAAGTGTAATCATATAAATAAAGTTTATTATAATTTATAGTAATGCTTATGTATAAATTATATATGTATATATAATATATGATTTAATTATATATATATATATACTATATATATATATATATATATATGAAATTAATGATATAACTTATATGTTATAATGTTTTTATATCAAAGTTTGTATAAATAATAACTAATTGTAAATAATATGTTATAAAATCTAAGGTTATAACTAATAAAGTTATTAAATGTAATCATATAAATGAAGTTTATTATAAATTATAGTAATGTTTATGTATAAATTAAATAAATATATGTATATATATTATATTTATACAATTATATATATACATAACATTTTATATTAGGAAACATTACTAAACTATAATAATTATAACATATTAATATATAAGATATTTACTATCATATATTATAATATTAACAAATAAGTTATATCATTTAAAATATATAACTTGTAATTTCATATTAATACATATTTATAAATAAATATATATAACTAATATTAAATTGTTATGATTATGATTTGTATATGTACATATAATACCCTAATATATTTTAAGTATATTATTAATTAAGTTTACTATCAATTTTTCTTAATATATATAAAAATATATATAAAAAACTAATTTGGTTTTTTGGGTGAATTGGTCCAAAAATTTTAAAATCGAGAATTGATCAAAAAACCAATTAGACTAAATATTTTGGACCAATTGATCAAATAGACCAATTAGATAGAACTATTTTACTCAAATCGCATTTAGTTTAAGTGGGTAATTGATCTGGATTGGTTTTACTCACCCTTACAACAAAGGGTGACCTTAATCATAAACAAATTGAAATTAAAAATATAGGGTAGCTATTGATCTTTCCGATTTAGCGATCTTAAATTCAAATATTACGAAGAGAGATGAGAATTATGAAATATAAGAAAATTTTTCTTTATTGTACTCCATATGTGGTATTGTCTTTCTTCAAAAGTTTCAAATTATACAAATAAAGTTTTATTTTAATATTAAATATATTAAAATTAATTTTTTTTAATTTCTTAAAAATTAAAAAAAACAAATATTTTGAAATAGAAGAAATATAATTTAATTTAATATGTGTTTATATGTACTACCGTAATTCTGTAATGAAGGCCCGTAAAGCCAAAGATTTATTGGGCCAATCCAACCCATTCTAAAAACTTGAAAAAAGAGGCAGAAATGAAAAATTATTGGGCCAACTGTACCAAGAAAGTTTTCGGGTCAGCCCATTTTGTACTACTGAACAGCCTACCATATTTCGGGGCCTTCAAAATAAGGAATCCAAATGAGTATTTTGTAATTAAAAATCTTGCATTACCCAACTCGCTAATATCTTATTTTCGAATTAGGTTAATAAAATTATTATTTCTTATGGAGTCAAGTGGAGTTCGAGTAATTATTATAAAAATAATTATTATTCCAATTTGATTATAAATAATAAATTAATATGTTATTTTTTATTTATAATTAATATAATATTTATTAAAATTTATTTATTATTAAATTTTAATTTATTTTTTATAAGTTAATTTTAATTTATTATATAGAAAAATTGATTTTGATTTTGTTTTTATTTCGGATATTTTGTGATAAATGTTAATTAATAATTGAATTCGAATATTAAGTGTTAATTTTAATTCCGGGTTCAAATAGAATATAAATAAATTAAAATTAGGGTTCCATTTGGATACTTCGAAAACCCTAGTTTTGTAATCCAACGGCCGATATAAATGGAAGAAAGCTAATCGTAGCCGTAGAGTTCTTATCTAATATTCTATAAATCCCTAGCTATACAAAGCTAGGGTTTTTAGTAAAAGTGTAAAACAATAGTCCTTTTCGTGCTTCTCTCATTTTCAGTCTTCTCTTTCAGATCTCGAGGTATTATCGTTCAATTTTTTCATTGCAAATTCCATCTTAAGTTTTTGAATCCAATTGATGATTATATTCGTTAGTTCTACGCGAATTTCTGGTGTTTTTCTCTTTTCGTTTTTATAGCTCTTGGTGTATGGAAACATGTTGATGTAGCTTCAGTTTCTGGCGATGATTGAGATGGATTTCCCCATGAAAAGACAAGGTTGGAAAAAATCAAGGCTGGTGTCTCGAAAAGGGCTCTCTTCGCCAAAACCCTAAGAAAAGGAGGGGTTTTTGGAAAGAAATACCAGAGGAGCCCGAGAATTGGCGTACTTAGTTTTATGCCATAGGCCTTTGGTCGTGGGGTTCCATTTCTATTCAATTCGCTAGATCTGCTGTTCACCATACGTTTCTACATCAAGGGTTAAACTTTTTTTAACTGTTTTAATTTTACGATTAGCTCACTGATTCAAGTTCTTTAATTTCTTTGAAAAAGTATTTTATGTTGCTTGAAACGATTCTATCCTGATTTAAAACTTCAGATGAGCTGATTTAGCTAAAGTAAAACATTTTGTCGCTTGATCAAATGGTCTGCTAGTTAAAGATTCTTTGTTGTTTCTTATTTTGCTTGTGCTGTTAGCTTGAATTGTTTGTTAGTCGTTTTTTCCAGATCTTTATGATGCTTTGAGTAATTCTGTACTGATTGAAATCTCCACATGCCCAATTTAGGATTTATATTGTTGTCTCTCTTTTGATGTGATTCAATGATATTGCCCTTATTTTAATTGTTTGGTTTGTCCATATTTTTTTCAAATATTTCCTACTTCCTTTATCGTGCATTTGCCTTAGTTTAGGGTTTTCTTTGGAGGTTTGAATCCATTATCCTAATGCCTAAGTTAAAAATGGAATTGAGTGTTGCGAAATTTTGCAGAGTATTTATTGTTGAAGAAACATGTCTCATCGCAAGTTTGAGCATCCAAGGCATGGCTCTTTGGGGTTTCTCCCAAGGAAAAGAGCCTCTCGCCACAGAGGAAAAGGTTTTTTTTTTAATTACGCCCCGTAAATATTTTGTAGTTAGTAACTGTTGATGTTTATTTGTCATATTGTTAGTCATTATTTGCTGATTTCCTTGTTATTCAAAATGCTTTTTTGCATTTAAGTAATCATATTGATGCAGAATGGCTGGCTCAATTGAACCCAGTTTGGTTTAGTAGTTTCTGCTATAATTTGTTACTAATCCATGAGGTTGTAATTGCTAATGCCGTCCCTTTTCTTAACTTGTGCAGTTTGTCACTTTAATAGGCTAACATGTTTAGTTTGTCACGTTTTAACATGTTCAGCATGCATCTAAGTTCCTGCTGTAGTTGTGTTTAACCAATGTGTTCCTGATTTTTGTTTCTTCTTTCATGGTGGTTTAGTGAAGGCTTTCCCAAAAGATGATCCTACCAAGCCATGCAGATTAACTGCATTCCTGGGATATAAAGCTGGAATGACCCATATTGTGAGGGAAGTCGAAAAGCCTGGATCAAGTATGCTTTTGTTCCTCTGACCCATATTTTGTTAATTGTGAAATAATAAATAGTCTGTTTCTGATCTACTTGGTTTAGAAATGATACACTATGTGTTCTTTACGTGCTTCATTGTATGGTCTATTTTCCTCCTTGTTTAGGTAGATAGTTTAATGTTTTTAATTTTTATGTTATTTTCTTTCAGAGCTTCACAAGAAGGAGACCTGTGAAGCAGTTACTATCATTGAGACACCACCCATGGTTGTTGTTGGAGTTGTAGGATATGTCAAAACACCCCGTGGTCTTCGCACTTTGGGCACTGTGTGGGCTCAGCATCTGAATGAAGAGGTGAAACGGAGGTTCTACAAGCACTGGTGCAAGTCTAAGAAGAAGGCTTTCACCAAGTACTCAAAGAAGTTTGAAACTGAAGATGGTAAAAAGGACATTCAGTTGCAGCTGGAAAAATTGAAAAAATATTGTACTGTAATTCGTGTTTTGGCACACACCCAGGTAAATTCCCCTGGAATATTTCTATGCTATGTTTTAGGCACGATTCTTGATATTTGAATGCTTTAACCAATATATTACTCTTGACTTCTTTGGTGTCTTCAATTTTTCCTTTCCGTAGATAAGGAAAATGAAGGGTTTGAAGCAGAAGAAGGCCCATCTAATGGAGATTCAAGTCAATGGGGGGAATATTGCTCAAAAAGTTGACTTTGCATACAGTTTCTTTGAGAAACAAATTCCAATTGATGCTGTGTTCCAGAAAGATGAGATGATTGATATTATTGGGGTGACCAAGGGTAAAGGGTACGAAGGTGTTGTGACCAGATGGGGTGTGACACGTCTACCCCGTAAGACCCATCGTGGGCTTCGCAAGGTTGCTTGTATCGGTGCATGGCATCCAGCTAGGGTTTCATTTACTGTTGCCAGGGCTGGGCAAAATGGCTACCATCACCGTACTGAGATGAACAAGAAAGTCTACAAGCTTGGGAAGGCTGGCCAAGAGTCACATTCTGCCATGACTGACTATGACAGGTTAGCCAAGAGTCCTCTACACAGCTTGCTTTATAATAGTCTACGGTAAATTATTGCAAGTGAGACATGTTTAATTGTTCTTTGCCTTGTCACCAATTTTCCAGGACTGAGAAAGACATTACCCCGATGGGTGGATTCCCCCATTATGGTGTGGTGAAAGAGGATTATGTGCTGATCAAAGGCTGCTGTGTTGGGCCAAAGAAACGTGTTGTGACTTTGAGGCAGTCCCTGTTGCATCAAACTTCTAGGGTTGCCCTCGAGGAGATCAAGCTCAAGTTCATTGATACATCATCCAAGTTTGGACATGGTCGCTTCCAGACAACACAGGAAAAGGCCAAGTTCTATGGGAAGCTCAAGGCTTGACAGGCTTATTGAAGGAGGAATTATCTTTTATATCTGTTTTATTTTTTCTTTTGGTACAATCTTTTACTTAATTTCCAGCAAATTTCAATTTTGTTTGACTTGGTACCAATTTAATGTTGTAGATTCGGACCATGATTTTGACAATATTTTTCTTTATTTATCATGAGTTGCAGGATTTGGTTCCCAATTTACATGCCCTCATTGTATATGGTACTGTTTTTTTTTTTTTAAGCCAACTTGGATGCTATAATGTACTTTGGGGTTTACATGCAGCAAAATTTTCACTTTGAGCCTAGTCATCTTAAGTCTGTCTAGTGACAAATCAAATAGCTAAAGTTGGTAGACTTTGCTAGTAAATTCCGTTGAACCAGTACTATTTCTCATGCCTTGATAAGCCTTAGGGCCCATGTCGCTGCATTGCAGCAAATGATGGGGACCCGGGACATGTTTGCCAAAAGGAGCTGCGCCCAAATTCCTATTATGTTAACTTCGTAACTGGGTCTCAATTCTCTCTTCATTTGCACATGAAGATACAAACAATAATCATCCATTATCCTTTTGAATCTGTATCGGGTTCAGCAATGGTATCATTCCTACACGCACAGTAAGAGAGAGAGAGAGAGAGAGAAGGGTCGCACATGGAAACAAGTGGGAGTTCAGTGGTGAATGAGCCAAAAGAAAGAAAAAATAAAAAGCAAAAAGCTACGAGTCTGACAAAGATCAAAGAAGTGAATCATAGGCTAATATAAAACAAAGCCTCCGCTACCTATGGGAATTAACACATGGAATATCAATCTTTGCTTTAAGTTTGTTTTTGCTTACAAGACTCCGAAGGCAAAATCTCTTGGTAAATTGTTGGGAAAGGAAAAGGTTGCTTGAGTCAGGGACTTGGTTGTGAAAAAGAAGGGAAAAAAGATAAAGGTGAAGAAATATATGCTTGAAACCTGTTTTTATGTTTTTCAAAATCTGCTTTATTGTGCTTTCTTATCATGGGACCCTAGCTCTTTTAGAAATATGTCTTACATGGAAATGGGAAACAATCATCTTTTCCTTGAAATGACCTTTGTGCACGAATTGGCTTTGTTTAATTAGTCAAAACTGAATAATAAAAGCATGCATTCCGATTCCCTTGTAGTTGAATCAATTTTTATCTACAAACCCAGGCAGGAAAACATGGTGATTCTTGCTTTGGAATGGATATTTGTTCCCTACTACCCTCTCTCCTCCATGGATGACTAGCAGGTTGAACATAAATATGTTCCTGTTAAGTTTTTCTGCTTATATTGTCCAGGAATGTAACTTGGGTTAAATTCAAAACTTTGTGAATTCATTTATTTTTTATTTTTTCGGATAGGTCTAGATAGGCTTTCACATCACTCTCAGACATTTTGATTATCTTGTTTGACAAAGAGTCTTACTCAATGCTATCTTAGGTAAAAGGGAAGAACCTCTTTCTTTCTCAGGAGGGGGGTCCTTTTCATAATTTATGCTGTAATTATTGCTTCATATTTCTTTTCTAGAATATAGCATATGAATTCTTGGCTTGATGGAAATCCTTGTCTGTGAGAGCGGGAAAGAGAGGGAGCAATGTTTTGGTCTGTTCAACAAAGATGCAAACTGATGGCAGTACTGGTATAGTTTTTAAGATTGGATGCTTGGAATTTTATTGTTTAAAAACAATGAAAAACTTTGCCAAAATAATAGAGCTGATTGGCTTTAGTGTTTCTGACAAAAGTCATGGGGTTATGGGGTTCCTCTTACCAGGTTACTTTAACAAAAAATATGAGGATATGAGGAATAATTGTGGTCTACATCACACCCTTTTCTAGCTCTTTCCTTTTTGCCCACAGACCCTTTCTTTCTTCTCTTGAATCATGACATTTCTGGTACCGCATAGCTGTAAGGTATCCAACATGTCTTCTCTCTCTCGCTCTCTCTCTGTCTCTCTCTCTCTCTCTCTCTCACACACACACACACACCTACGCCTCTTTTTCTCTTAAATATTCAATTCTATCCTATTATTGTTTTGTGTTTGCTTTGATCACATGCTGATTCAATACCTGAGTTAATTATTCAGAAATCTTGTGTATATAACATATAGTTTAACCTTGGAGAGCAGCCTTTTTTACTTATTTCAGTTTTAAAATATTCTCTCTAGCAGCTTTATCTTTTGTTTCTTTCTTTCTTTCGCTGATTTAGTGGGAGATTATGTGGAGATTTTGCCATCTTTCCCATGATTACATCTGAATGGTAATGTTGGCAAATTGAATCAGGTCAGACATTAATGATATCTACAAGACCTTTAACCCCCTTTAATCCAGGTGCTCATGGATATAGGTTTTAGCAATAAGTAACTCTCATTAACTCTTCTAACTTTCCAGCCTACCTCGTGTAATCCCTCCAAAATATTATGTACTGATTCTTAATGATAGTTATAATCATCTTTCATGTGAAAAAAATTTGCTGAAACAGTTAGTGGAAATAATTATATCTTTTGAAAATTTTTACCTTGAAATGCAGTGAATAATTATAAGTATTGGATTGGTTGAGGAATGATTAACTTGTCACCCTCCCTGGGTTAAGGGGTGGGAGGTGGGGGGGTTGGAGCTATGAATTCAGAATTCCCACCTGAATATATGTAAATTTCAGCAATTAAAAAAGTGACCAGCTTTAAAAAGAACCAACAGGCCACTCTTTTCTTTTTTAAGTTTATTTTCAGCTCTCTCCAGACAGGAAGGCCCATGCTTTTGATTTCCTTTGGGTTTGCTTCTTCAGACAAGGTATAGTATTCATTAAGTTAGGCATCAGGATCATGTAACATCAAAGACATCAAAAGCAAAGTGCACTGCTGGGATTATCATATAACTTTGTCTTTACATTTTCAATTGGGGTATAAAGCTAGCTGGTCTGAGCTGCTTTCTTTTAAATAATTCATTAAGAAGTGTGGGTGTCCTGTTTTCCCAGGGCAGTTAGAGCTATAGGATTCGGAGGACTAAAGATAGCGTTTGCTACTAGTTCCCAGGACCATAATCCAAGTCTAGCTTCACAACTTTCTTTTAAGAACAGGTTGGTTTACATGTCTTCATGCTACCAAGAATTCACTTGCAACATTGAAAATCTGCTGCCTCAATATCTTTCTTTTTGTTTTTTTCCTATCTTGGTAAGTATTGATCAGTTTGTTTTCATACTGTAACTATGCCACTGCAATTCCAGTCACTGCTGCTGAAGAATTTATAAACTTAGATCATGATATGTGCTCTGCAACTTTGGGTCAATGTCCTTTGTTCAGTTTTTTCATTCACAAAATTATGACTTCTTCCAAATTAGGAAGAATTCAGTTTGGCTTTGTGATTTCTGAGCAGGAATCCTCTTGCATGAAAACTGTCTTGGCAATTTTGCATGAAAACATTCTACCTTCTGAATGTGTTCAATCAGCCATGTGGATATCTCTCTTCTCTCTCTTAAGTGAAGAAACCACTACAGTTAACTGGGACTTGATTCTGTGGCACCCCCTTTTTCTTTTTTGGCCATTTTTCTACGGCAGCCTGAGAGTTCCGTTCCCATCTCTCTTGCCACACACAATGGCTGAAATATCCTGAAAAATGACTTTCCTTTCTTTTCTTTTCCTTCTCAGAAACTTGAAAATAATTCCTATCATGTTTTCACTCATCAACAAAAAGTAATTTGTGTCCTGTAAGTGAAAATATCAACAACGTGGGTCAGCTATTGAGAGTTGAGGAGACCTTTTTTCTTTTATGGCCCCTAGAACTATTGTCCATTGTTTTATCCATACTTTTTCGTGTAAAATTAGTGCATTTCTTAAGCATTTCTGCTGTCAGGAAATAGGGTTCTTCAATACAACTGATATCATGATTCATGACACAGTCATTGGCAACACCCTCTCCTCTTATTAGCTCACTTTCGGATTTCGCCAAGTTTTCAAATTACCAATTTCATCAGTTTTCGAATGAGACTAGTTCCTGGTACTGAATGCCCTTCTTTCATGTGATTAACCGCCGTATTGGCAATTTTTCGTAGGAGACCATTTTGCCTTTGAAATATGCTGTATGGTTAGTGTTTCTTGATTGAAAATTTGCCCATCTTCTGTGTATTAGAGTGTTGATGATTACCTTTGTCAATTTTTTTCCAGGGACTATGGCAAACTCATGAATGAGGAAAGGCGTTTTCTGAGAACAACAACCTGCAGCCACCTCTTAAACTCGGCTTTAAGCATGTTTTGATCATTCAACGACCATTTGTTCCTACGAGAAGGATTATTACCAGCCTTTCTGAAACAACTATGAATGAGTTTGGTACTGAGAGATCAAGGCCATGGAACATATACACAAGTTCAGATCCGAGTCCATCTCAAGCAGTAGTCGATAGGGAAACTCCCTGGAAAAGCTTCGGGGCGTCCATGAATGCCATTTCTTTCGGCTTTGTTGCTACAGCCATCTTGATATCAATGTTTCTTATCATGGCCATCTTTGAACACCTTTTTCGGCCGAATCCTGGCTTTTCTTCACCTGATCAAGTTACCGAGTCTGGAGAAGCAGAGAAACTCGGGAATCCACAGAGAGTAAGTTCCCAGTTCATTAGGGCTGTTAACTTAAACCCTGAATTTTTTCTTCTGGTGTTCTTTTTATTGTTTGCACTATCTACATACGCTTCTGGCAGCAACCTTTCAGAAAAAGAAACTTCAAACAGATACTAAATCATGAATTTTGGATGAAAACCCTTTCTCAATCATGAATTTTGGATGGAAAACCCTTTCTCATTCAGCAATGATTTTACCAATTTCTCTCACTGTTATCTACTAGCAGAATAATTAGGAGAACCACACTACAGAAATGTAGCCTGTTTCTGCTGAGGTTCTGTCTGTAATAATTAACTAATTCTAATCACTTATGTATATAAGTCTGCTTATGAAGATCATTTCGATTTACGAAATATGCTTATTTCCATCCATTATTGGAACTGATCTTTGATGTTATGTTCTGATGGCAGGTATCGACATCATATGCATCTGATTTCTCCGTAGTGATGCCAGGAGAGCAATACCCTACCTACATTGCTCAACCTGCTCCCCTCCCTTGCTCAAGGGAAGGCATCTATTGGCCCTCCCATGAACATAATTTTGTATTTCCTTAAGCGTGTAGTCATACATAAAAACTCAAAGCATCATCCTATGTATATTTTATCAACGATCAACCTTCCTCCCTTCTGATACTCCATTGTCCAATGAAATATTGTTATCTTGAAGCCGGTCTGCCGAGAAAACTACTCTTGTGCAGGATGTAGTGCTTCAGCAGCTTAGTGAGTCCAAAATCGACAGTCAGATAATGCCTCAACAAATCTATTTTTGATTCGGCAAATGACCAATTCGAAAGGCCTATATTCCTATGATTTCCTCGAGTTCTTTGTTAAGCTGATTCTTTAACAGTAAACCATTAAGTTTATGCTTGCATAAAAGTTACTTCAACTGCAATAAGACTGTTTGTGAAGTTACTGAATTTGGGCTACCAAAACTCTTGCATTAACTTGTATAGAAAAAGAAGCAAGTGCCTAGTGTCACCAGCCTCGCTGCAGCAAGAGATAAGATGCGTCTTAAATATAAAAAGTTGTCCTCTGTTTAACAGACATGTTTTTTAGATTAGACACGTGTAGAAAAATACTAAGATTGAGGTGACTTGAACAAAAGAGGGCTTCTCTCCCCTTTGAGTGAAAGGAACCCGTGCAACAAGTACTGAAAACATAAACCCTCGACACCTACGACCATTCATGACACTCCAATCCATGGAGCATTGAATAGATTTTAAGAGTATTGTCAAATGGAAAAACTTAAAACTCCTTATGGTTAATACTTTCATTATTTGCTTTCTACACTTTTTTGTAAAAATTGAATAAAGAACAAAAAATAAAAAAGACCCCACATGAAAAACAAATTTTCAACTGGAAAAATGGGATGTATGGATGTAACCTGGTTATATTTTATACAGATGAGTTAATGAGTGAGATTGCAGACCTCCAAGAATCAAGCCCATCTCAAACTTCTTCTAAAATAATAGGAAGAGTTACTCATGAGGTCAGTCCATATCAGCAGATTAACTACTTGTTGCGTATACAGCTATAATGTGAAAAGGACATTACATACAAAGAAAACAAGCCCTTCCAAATCCAGCATCAAATAGAGGAGGGGATACCTTATAAACCTTAAAGCTCATTGCACATTGCAACTTGACGAATTGATATTAGAAACAAAGGAAAAAAAAATATTACACTACAAGATGAAATTTGTAATGAATGATACAATGCAACAGCCAAGCCACCATCTCCAACACACCCTATCCTATCCCCTCGGCTCTTTAACCTCCCTTTCCCTTCACTCATCCCCGAGAAGTTTATCAGTGTAAACCGTTCGGTTCATACTCCTTTCTGTTTTTCTTTCTTTCCTCTTTTTTGGATTCTCTGATCTTCAGTAATTGTTTCCTATTTGTATGTGTTTTCATGATGGCCAAAGAGAAACAGGGAAGCAAAATATGTGATGACCAAAATCTGCTAGTGCTCCTCTATCCCTTCTTCATCAGGCATTATTGCAGTCAATAAAGAATACTTAACCCGGAGAGAGATCCTCCCCTTCTCAACAAGTAACCTAGCCCCAGAAACGACCCAATATCCAGGAATTTCTTGCGGCCCTCTTGTCATCTCAGTTGTATCAACAAATTTCAGAAGCTTGGGGGCTTGCACAGGCACAGGAGGACCTCCAGGATAAACAGCAGAATTTATATTCACGTCGGCAGGCCTTGGAGGTGGCTTCTGTACTGTTGTGAAGTGATGACTGATTAGTGTGGATATGAGTCCTGATTTGGGTGCCAACCCAGGTGATCCATCCCATTCTGGATGCTTAGCAGACACAGCTCCCAAGACAGTTGAGAAGCGTAGCCGTAGAAAGAGAATATTTTTAAAACCATGATTCTCAACCTGCAATTGGGCTCCAGTTACTATGGAAAGATCCTCATCAGACTCAACAGGGGCAGTGCATACATGAGAGTAGTTCTTCCAATAAACTTTCTCATAGTAATTACGATCATGAGACTTTTGGCAGAAGTTCCCAATTGGATCATCTACAAGTTGGAAGATTTTTGGAAGGGAGGAAAGGTGCTGTAAGTGGATGGCCAAGCGGTTGCTCCTTTTACCTTCTAGATAAAGTCGGAGGCCAGTCACTGGCCTTTTACCCACATCAACCTGTCATGAAATTATATAACCAGAAATTAGCTATAGCTCCTTTCTTTGATATGAACAACGTATAAGACTTCACCAAAACATGCTGCCGCTTCAATGATTCAAGAGTTAACATCAGTTTGCAACTTTATATCCACACTATGTCACAAAGCTGAACTGTGCTCACTTTAGGAGAACTAAAGAAGACAAAGTCTTATGTAAAGTACCACTGATATGAGTTCCCTAGAAGCATTTTCTTTGATATATCTAGAGATAATTAAATCTTGTCAAATCACAAAATGCTATTTCCTTTTCGACATACAATCATCATGGCACAAAATTTTTAAATTTCAAATGCTGAAGAGATTCTAGTGATCATCTATAAATCCAACACCAGTATATCAACATGAGATGAAATTTATCTAGCCAAGGACAATAAGAACTACTCACATACATGGATGAAACCTATATGGTCAAACACTCCGTGCATACAACAAAAAGGACAGAAAAATTTCAATGTGAGAAAATGCTTTACCGGTGTAGTGTTCACAAAAAGCTTGGGCCCCATGAAGCTGAATTGCAAAGATGCAGTGCTTTGTTGCTTTCGTTGTGGCCCAAGAGGAAGTTCACTGAAAACTGGTGCCCACTGTCTCGGAAGCTGAAACTCCAAAAACTGGTGGAGTTCTTCAATTGGTGGTTTATCTGTAAGAGCAATAGCTTATGGATGAAACATGTGTAGACTGTTTGCTATAATAACAAAGAAGTATTATTTGCAGCAGTAAGCAAATGAAGGAAAAAGAAGTCAATCAGAAGAGCCATTGCGGGCCAAAAATTTGTTCTCATTGCTTCATGACACATCTAGTTGAGGATTAAGTTGAAGCACTGTGGTCCTTACTGACAACTAATGGTTATTTAACAAAAGTTTCAACCAAAATAAGCTCATAACTCTTGTGTTTGATTACCTTAGGATTTCATAACAATAAGATGGTTAGTGAATTTATGGTATTTTACATTTAAAATTTAAAAGAAATTTCAAAAACAAAAATCAGAGGCATACTTCTTCCAGAAAATAATAAATGACTTCTATGTTTTAAAAAATAAGATGCAATAGTTTGATCTAATTAGTAGCAGAAAACCAAATGCTTAGGTACACAAAAAAATAGGTCTTGCTTACATCGCAAATACAGATTTATTGCATGGCTCAGAAATCCACTACCCGGGACTCCATTCAATAGAGAAGTAATTGGGATAAAGGACATTGAGATCACATCAGGCTCTGACTGAACTGTTTGTAACCAGTCATTATGAGATAGGTTTCTATTATCACTTCCACCTCTCCTTTTGTAAATGCTTATAATATCCTGCAATTTTTAGGTAATTAATAACAACACTGATATTGGGAAAAGAATTTAACACTTTATCAAGGGACCTTAACTAGTAAGCTAAAAACACCATACGAAAGTCAGAACACAAACCTCTTTACGTGCATATGAACTTGATGGACTGTTATGTGCAAACCTTAGCCGCTGCTCCCTGATTTCAAACTGAAACAGAAATGATTAGATAAGATACCTCAGAAGATATCACAAATAATGCTAATGGTTCACTAATAAGGATGATTGACAGAACATATTAAACCCAATAACAAATTTAAACATATAAGTTTCACTGTCAAAGATGGCAGCAGATCAGAAATATGCAGATGAAGAGCCACAATTTCTTTATTCTGCAGATTATTAATCTCTACTAACCTAGGCAAACATTTAAAGCATAGACTGTCAAAGTAATATACCAAAAACAAAATTGCCAACCTAATTGAAAGACTTACAAGATAAGACTATGCTCATTAAACAGTAAGTTAAGAGAGAGAGTGTGAGAACTCTCCTTTTGAACAGTTTTCAAAACAAAATTTGAAGCTAATATGCTTCAAAGAACCTGCATCAACTTGTGCAATAAAATCCTGCTTGCCAAGTCTCTCATGAAGATTGTACCCCATTGTAAAAGAATATTGAACTAGGAATATTGATTTCATTCCATCCAAGAAATGAGATTTATCAAGATATACAACTATGGATTTGAAGAATAGCATTGACAGTTCTATTGCAAACCTTGTCACTCTGGAAATCTTGCTCAGACGCCATGCTATAATGTCCATTGGCATCTAAAAACCTCTTATCAGCCATATCCTTCAATCTTTTCTGGATATCAGCAGGTTGAAGATTTGAGGAATGATGCTGTTTTATGTAAATAACATCCTTCCCTCCCATCTTCACACCAACAATAATATGGGTGCCATAAGTGTCAATAAACCTGCGATGTCATCAATATCATATAACAGACGTCAAATATTATACAGCAGAAAGTAATGAACTTTAAATAAAACAGGCAGTGGGCATCAGAAGATTTATAACCAACCAACACTACAGCATTCTACTTATTTTCATCAAGAATATACATGCTGAACCAGTATAAGAAAATTATTAAAAAGTTGATCATTGGATTAGACTCCATGTGATGGCAGAATTCACAGAGAGGGAGAGAGAAATGAGCAAGGGCTGAGGCACAATTTGTTAAGTAAGCAAGAAAATGCCTCCTAGATGCCAGGGTGTTATTTAAGGACTCCATCACCAGAATACAAAGACCAAATTTATGCAGAAATTCACCTTGCCAATGCTGCAGGTTCCCATGTAGATGGGACTGCCTTCTTGACATGATCTCGTAGCACCATCTGAGATTTCTCCAGTGCAACTGAGTAGAGGGTTATGAACACTCCATCAAAAGCAAGCATCTTAGTGTTGGCAGCATCTTTTTGCCAACAACCAGAGAACTCAAACATGGAATTGAAGAGGCCTGAAGGTATTTTTCCAGTCAAAGATATTTCTTGGTTGAACTGCTCTGACATCTGGAGAAAATAGAAGAAAATAATGAGAAAGAGCACACTCTCAAGACAAACACAAAAAAAAAAAAACAATCAAATCCCAAACATGAATAGCATTTGTCATATACCTTTCACAGGATTTGACGCATGCGACAACCATCCAAATACCAGTACATATATGGACATCAATAATATCACCTAGACAGCTACTTCGCAGGTAGCATGTAGTTTTTCAGTTTGAACAGACTACTTTGTGAGGAAAAAAAACCGTAGAAGCCAAATATATTGATCAGATAGCATTGAACATACAATAAACTATTACCTGTTGGAAGGAGAGGACATCAGACCTGAATCGTGTGCGCTCCCCTTTATCGCACTTTATTGATTTGGACACGTTAGGTATTGAAATTCCACCAGGCAAAACAATCTCACGGCCTCCGTCTTTATCAATCTCAATAAGACATGAATTTTTTGAATCCCCTTTACAGTACTTCAGCCTAAGATCCATTCCGATATCATACCCACATCCAATGGACCCAATGGCAATCTCAGCCGCCTTTGGAGCTGGCATCCTAAGCGCCATTGCTCAGCGCATCACTCTTTCTCACCAAAAATTGGAACCAAATTCTGCACGTGATCAAATTATTCAAAATAAACAAACTTCAGTCCATGTCAAGCAACAGTTTTCAATCATTTCCATAAATAAACCTAATCCAAATTCTACAAATAGCTCAACTTGTCAAAGCTGGGGAAAGACCATCATAAACAATTTTTTGTTTAAAAAAAGCATATTTTACTGAACTGAGCAGATCAGAAGTCTATAAATAACTCAAATATTCATATTCATATCAAATGAGAGCAAATTTCATATTTTTTTCCAGAAGCAAGCAAACTCAAACCAATCTAGCTCAAATTAGCAAGAAAATCAAACAATTTTCACAAATTAACATTCAAAACCCAAATATAGTTCAAATTCACCAAAATATCCCTAAATTCATGAAAAAAAACCTAGATCCAAAAACTGCAAACAGGCTAAAAAGCAAAGAAAGTTAGCTTAGACTAGTCAAAGAAAAAAATAGTCGTACATTTTACGCAGTCCAAGAACTAAAGTGGAAATCTTTGGTGGGGGTTTTTTGAGCAGATTTTATGCTCAAAAAAACCAATCGAAGCGAAGCTCACGCAATTTGAAGCCCCAGAATGTCAATCCCTTTGTTCGATTTCGAGGCTTTCCCCCCCCGCCCCCCCCCCCCCCCCCCAAACAGCGAGATTTCCACGTTGGGAAAATTCCAAGAACAAAACCCAAACTTTAAAAAAAACGAAAGATTGGGTCTTTGATGGAGAAACTTAGAGAGCGGTGAAAAAAAATTAAAATAATTAAGAGAGAAAGAGAGAGAGAGAGAGAGAGAAAGAGAAACCCTAAGAAAGGGTAGCGTTGAGAGAGACAAAGTAGTAAAAATGGGTTTGACTGAAATGAAAGATTCTATTGACATGTGACACTCGTACTCTTAACTGGGAGTTCTATGGGGGTATAGAGGAACAGAGAGTCAAAGTGGAGCTTTCAACGTTGAGGTTCTTCTAACTTCACTGCCTGCTGCTCTACTTTTCTCCACCGCCAATCTTTGCTCTATCAAGTTTCTTAATTTTAATTATCTTACCATAATTAAAGATTTAAATTTAAATTTAAAATCATCCATAATGTTTTAAACCGTCAACATATTTAAGATACGAAATTATCAAATCTTAAGAAATATCATAATTGTTTAACTTTCGTATGACAGGTTTAAATTAAAATGACATAATCATGTTTATATGTGTAAAATGTGTAATAATCGTAATCATGTACGTATTTAAAATTTTAATCTATTTAATTGAATATATTTAATTTTATATTTATTTATTTATTAATATTTAAATATCTAATTATTTTAATAATAATTTATCAAGCATAACACATACTTTAAATAACCACAAGTATAACGCATCATGACAGCAAATAGTACTACTTCTATTTAAAGCTATGAAGTAAATTATAGTGGCATGTTTCAACTTGATTGTGGTCAACGTTTCCATTTTTATAAACCGAAAGGAAGTTCATAATTGGCTTAAAAATAAATTGCAAATTAGTATTTGATTAATGATGGGTTATTGTTGTAATTATGTAATATTATGACAATCAAAATCGTTAGAGGAATGATTAGTTTTAATTCTTAAACTAAAAATAAAAGTTGTAGTGGTTTCAATTACTACAAATCTGTGGTCTTAAATGGAATGTTTGGCCTCTTGATTAGGCAAGAAATTAATTGCACAAATAGGCTTGGAGGAATTTTATGATGGAAAGAGAGACCCACAAGCCCATAATTTCTCAAGCTTTGTCTTATAGCTACAAAAATTCATCAATTCTCCTCCATTTATAGTGGTTTTTCAGTGTAAATAATAGTAATCAAGCCCATAATTCCATATTGAATTGCATGAACTTTGAACTACAGAGTTCATAGTTCTTTTTTTTTTTTTAAATAATGAAAAATAGGTGCATGACCCAGAAAGAAGAACAAAAATTTCAACTGAAAGAATGGGATATGTTGATGTAACCTGATTATGTTTTGAAGAGCTGAGTTAATCAATGTAAAGCATACAGCTATTTGTTGTGTATACAGCTATCATATGAAAAGCATATTACATACAAAGAAAACAAGCCCTTGCAAATAGAGCATCAAACAGAGCAGGGGATACCTTATAACCAAAAAGCTCATTGCATATTAGAAACAAAGAAAAAAGAAATTATATTGCAAGAAAAAATGTGTAATGAATACAATGAAACAGCCAGCCAGCCAGCCACCACCAACACACCCAAACCTATCCCCTCAGTGTAAACCATTCCTACTCCTTTCTCTCTCTTTTGTTGGATTCTCTGATCTTCAGCAACTGTTTCCTACTTATATTTGTTTCCATGCTGGGCAAAGAGAAACAGGAAAGCTAAATATGTGGTGACAGAAATCGGCTAGTGCTCCTCTATTGCTTCTTCATCAGGCATTATTACAGTCAATAAAGAATACTTAACCTGGAGAGAGATCTTTCCCTGCTCAACAACTAACCTTGCCCCAGAAACGACCCAATATCCAGGAATTTCTTCCGGCCCTCTTGTCATCTCTGTTGTATCAACAAATTTCAAAAGCTTGGGGCCTTGTACAGGCTCAGGTGGGCCTCCAGGATAAATAGCAGAGTTTATACTTACATCAGCTAGCCTTGGAGGTGGCTCCTTAAATGATATGTCTGAGACGAGAGAACTGCTTAATATGGATAAGAGTCCTGCCTTGGGTGCCAACCCAGGTGATCCATCCCATTCTGGATGCTTAGCAACCATAGCTCCCAAGACAGTTGAGAAGCGTAGCCGTAAGAAGAGAATATCTTTAGAACCATGATTCTCAACCTGCAATTGGGCTCCAGTTACTATGGAAAGATCCCCCACAGACTCAACAGGAGCAACACATACGTGAGAGTAGTTCTTCCAATAAACTCTCTCGTAGTATTTATGATCATGAGACTTTTGGCAGAAGTTCCCATTTGGATCATCTGCAAGTTGGAAGATTTTTGGGAGGGAGGAAAGGTGCTGCAAGTGGATGGATAAGCGGTTTTTCCTATTCCCTTGTAGATAAAGTCGGAGGCCAGTCACTGGCCTTTTACCCGCATCAACCTGTCATGAAGTTATATAACTAGAAATTAGCTATAGCTCCTTTCTTTGATATGAACAAAGTATAAGACTCCACCAAAAAGGCTGCCACTTCAATGATGCGAGAGTTAACATCAGTTTGCAACTTTATATCCACACTATGTCACAAAGTTGCACTGTTCTCTCTTTGGGAGACCTAAAGAAGATGAAGTCTTAGATAAATTACCACGGATGTGAGTTCCCTAGCAGCATTTTCTTTGATATAACTACAGATAATTAAATCTTATCTAATTACAAAATGCTATTTCCTTTGTGACATGCAATCATCATGGCATAAAATTTTTT
Source organism: Theobroma cacao (assembly GCF_000208745.1). Lineage (NCBI taxonomy): Eukaryota > Viridiplantae > Streptophyta > Magnoliopsida > Malvales > Malvaceae > Theobroma > Theobroma cacao. The sequence continues at coordinate 974,265 of NC_030851.1, read as the reverse complement.
AATTTAAAATGCTTTAGAGGTTCTACGATCATCTATAAATCGAACACCAGTACACCAACATGTTATGAAGTTTATCTAGCCAAAGGGCAATAAGAACTACTCACATACATGGATGAAACCTACATGGTAAAACACTCTGTGCATACAACAAAAAAAGTCAGAAAAATTTCAATGTGAGAAAATCCTTTACCGTTGTAGTGTTCACAAAAAGCTTAGGCCCCATGAAGCTGAATTGCAAAGATGCAGTGCTTTGTTGCTTTCGTTGTGGACCAAGAGGAAGTTCACTAAAAACTGGTGCCCACTGCCTTGGAAGCTGAAACTCCAAAAACTGGTGGAGTTCTTCAATTGGTGGTTTATCTGTAAGAGCAATAGCTTATGGATGAAACATGTGTAGACTGTTTGCTATAATAACAAAGAAGTATTATTTGCAGCAGTAAGCAAATGAAGGAAAAAGAAGTCAATCAGAAGAGCCATCGCAGGCCAAAAATTTGTTCTCATTGCTTCATGACACATCTAGTTGAGGATTAAGTTGATGCACTGTGGTCCTTACTGACAACTAATGGTTATTTAACAAAAGTTTCAACCAAAATAAGCTCATAACTCTTGTGTTTGATTACCTTAGGATTTCATAACAATAAGATGGTTAGCGAATTTATGGTATTTTACATTTAAAATTTAAAATAAATTCCAAAAACAAAAATCAGAGGCATACTTCTTCCAGAAAATAATAAATGAATTCTATGTTTTAAAAAATAAGATACAATAGTTTGATCTAATTAGTAGCAGAAAACCAAATGCTTAGGTACACAAAAAAATAGGTCTTGCTTACATCGCAAATACAGATTTATGACATGGCTCAGAAATCCACTACCCGGGACTCCATTCAATAGAGAAGCAATTGGGATAAAGGACATTGAGATCACATCAGGCTCTGACTGAACTGTTTGTAACCAGTCATTATGAGATAGGTTTCTATTATCACTTCCACCTCTCCTTTTGTAAATGCTTATAATATCCTGCAGTTTTTAGGTAATTAATGACAACATTGATATTGGGAAAAAAAATTTTAACCTTCATCAAGGTGTCTTAACTAATAAGCTAAGAACACCATATGAAAGTCAGAACTCAAATCTCTTTATGTGCATATGAACTTGTTGGACTGTTATGTGCAAACCTTAGCTGCTGCTCTGTGATTTCAAACTGAAACAGAAATGATTAGATAAGAGACCTCAGAAGGTATCACAAATTATGCAAATGGTTCACTTTTAAGGATGATTGACAGATAAATTAAACCCAATAACAAATTTAAACAAATAAGTTTTCACTATGGAAGATGGCATAAGATCAGAAATATGCAGATGAAGAGCCATAATTTCTTTATTCTATGGACTATTAATCTCTACTAACCAAAGGCAAGCCATGGAAGCATAGAGTGTCAACGCGTAATAAGAAAAACAAAATTGGCACCTAATTGAAAGACCTGGAAGATAAAAATATCCTCATTAAACATTACGGAGAGAGAGAGAGAACTCCCCTTTTGAACAGTGCTCAAAACAAAATTTGGAGCCAATATGCTTCAAAGAACCTGCAATAACTTACACAATAACATCCTGCTTGCGAGGTCTCTCATTGAGATTGTACCCCATTGTAAAATAATATTGAACTAGGAATACTGATTTCATTCAGTCCAAACAACAAGAAGCATGAGTTATCAAGATATAAGACTGCTGAATCAGAAAAGGAGACCAGGAGCAGTGTGTAGCAGAGTATGCAGAAGAATAGCATTGACAGTTCTATTGCAAACCTTGTCACTCTGGAAAACTTGCTCAGCTGCCATGCTAGAATGTACATTGGCATCTAAAAACCTCTTATCAGCCACATCCTTCAATCTTTTCTGGATTTCAGCAGGTTGAAGATTTGAGGAATGCTGCTGTTTCATGTAAATAACATCCTTCCCTCCCATCTTCACACCAACAGTAATATGGGTGCCATAAGTCTCAATAAACCTGGGATGTCATCAACATCATATAACAGACGTCAAATACTTTACAGCAGAAAGTAATGAAAATTAAATAAAACAGGCAGTGGACATCAGCATTCTACTTATTTTTGTCAAGAATGTACATGCTGAACCAGTAGAAGAAAATTATAAAAAGTTGATCATTGAATTAGTCTCCATGTGATGGCAAAATCCACAGAGAGGGAGAGAGAAATGAGAAAGGGCTGAAGTGCAATTCGTTAAATAAGCAAGAACACGCCTCCTAGATGCCAGGTTGAGGACTCCATCACCAGAATACAAAAATCAAATATCTGCAGAAATTCACCTTGCCAATGCTGCAGGTTCCCAAAAAGATGGGACTGCTTTCTTGACATGATCTCGTAGCACCATCTGAGATTTCTCCAGTGCAACTGAGTAGAGGGTGATGAACACCCCATCAAAAGCAAGCGTCTTGGCATTGGCAGCATCTTTTTGCCAACAACCAGAGAACTCAAACATGGAATTGAAGAGGCCTGAAGGTATATTTCCAGTCAAAGATATTTCTTGGTTGAACTGCTCTGACATCTGGAGAAAATAGAAGAAAAAAAATGAGAAAAATCAGACTCTCAGGCCAAACACCAAAAAAAAAAAATTACAAAAACAGAATCAAATCCCAAACATGACTAGCATTTGTCATATAACTTCCACAGGATTTGACTCATGCCACAACCATTATATATGGACATTGATAATAGCAGCTAGATAGCTACTTAGCATGTAGTTTTCAGTTTGAACAGACAACTTGGCGAAGGGGAAAAAATAGAAGCCAAATATATCGATCACATGGCATTGAACAAACAATAAACTATTACCTGTCCGAAGGAGAGGAGATCCGACTTGAATCGTGTGCGCTCCCCTTTATAGCATTTAATTGATTTGGACACGTTGGGTATTGAAATTCCACCAGGCAAAACAATCTCATGGATTCTATCTTCATCAATCTCAATAAGACACGAATCTTTTGAATTCCCTTTACAGTACTTCAGCCTAAGACCCGTTGCGATATCATACCCACATCCAATGGACCCAATGGCCATCTCAGCCGCTTTTGGAGCTGTCATCCTAAGCGCCCTTCCTCAGCGCAACACTCTTTATCCACCAAAACTGGAACCAAATTCTACACGTGATCAGAAGCCTATAAATAGCTCAAATGAAAGCAAATTTCATGCTTTTTTTTTCCAGAAGCAAGCAGAACTCAAACCAATCTAGCTCAAATTAGCAAGAAAATCAAACAATTTTCACAAAATAACGGCATTCCAAACCCAAATATAGTTCAAATTCAACAAAATATCCCTAAATTCATTAAAAAAACTAGATCCAAATATGTGCAAACAGGCTAAAAAGCAATGAAAGCTCGCTTAGACTAGTCAAAGAAAAAAAAAGTCGTACATTTTTTGCAGTCCAAGGACAAAAATGGAAATCTTTGGTGTGGGTTTTTTGAGCAGATTTTTATGCTAAAAAAACCAATCGAAGTGAAGCTCACGCAATTTGAAGCCCGAAAATGTCAAACCCTTTGTTCGGTTTCGAGGTTCTATTGACTTGCTAGATTCAGACTTTAACTGGGAGTTTTATTGAGAGAGAGAGAAACAGAGAGTCAACGTGGAGCTTTCAACGCTGTGGTTCTTCTAACTTCACTGCCTGTAATTCTAGTTTTCTACACCGCCAATCTTTGCTCCATTAATCTGAGTTCAAAATACAGAATGTCGTAATTACAAATCTAAAACTAAAAGTAAAAGTTCTAGTGACTGTAATTACTAGGCTTGCCCTGTTTATTAGGTAAAAAATTAATTGCAGACATAAGCTCAAAGCTTTGTCTTATTTCTATTTTCTACAAAAATTCTTCATTTCTCCTCCATTTTTAGGGCTACTAATAGTAATCAAGCAATGAAATCTGGGTTTGGGAAGATCAGTATTATCAACTAGAGTTAATGAAAGATTGAATTGCATGAACTTTGAACTACAGAGTTCCCAAAATTATAATTTACATGAAATGATGAAATGGCTCAAGTTTTTAATTAAAATAATCAACTGAATTCCCTGCTAAGAGTATGCCCTGTTCTTGAGGACTCAGCAGAATCATTAGCATTGATCTCCATGCTGAACTCTGCCCTGTAACATCTCCCCCAATCAGACAGACAGGCCAGCCAATCTTCAAAACTTTTGATCCCTTGAATTCTCTGCTTTCCGTCATCTCGACATGGTAGACAGGGCATGCAGAAGCTAAACTGTCCAAATATATTCTACCTCCCTAATGGAAACTCCATGGCCTAAACCCATTTTACCTAAACAAAAACCAATACTGTATTTTCCCGTTTTACAAAAACCAAATAAAAAAAATGGGGCGGTGCTCCTCAGGTATGTTCATCGGGTATTGTAGCTGTCAGTAAGGAGTACTTGACCCGTAGAGCAATCTTGCCTTCCTCAACAACTAGTCTTGCCCCAGAGACAACCCAGTATCCAGGAGGATCTTGTGGCCCTCTAATCATCTCAGCTGTATCAACAAATTTCAATAGTTTTGGGGTATAATTAGGCATTGGAGGGCCACCGGGGTAAACCGAAGAGCTTGTACGTGGCTCAGGTTGTGGTGGTGCTGGTGTTAAAGGCCTGATGAACAAATCTGATAGGACTCCTGACTGAGGCGAAACTCCAAACGATCCATCCCACTCTGAATGTCTTACAATTATAGCTCCCAAAACAGTGGAGAAACGAAGTCGTAAGAAGAGAACTGTTTTGAACCCATATTTCTCTACCTGTAGCTGAGCTCCAGTTACTATGGAATGATCATTGAAAGACTCTACAGGAGCTGTGCAGACTCTAGAGAAGTTCTTCCATCTAACTTTTTCAAAGTATCCTTTATCATAGGACTTTTCAGGGAAGGTATCATCGGGTTCAGCCGCAAGTTGAAAGTAGGTTGGCAGAGAAGAAAGGTGCTGCATGTAGACAGCCAAGCGATTGCTTCTTTTCCCCTCCAGATAGAGCCGGAGACCTGTAACTGGTCTCTTACCCACATCAACCTATTATTTGGCAATTATAGTAAGTTCTGATTTTAACAGAAACAAATGATCACATATGATAGAATTTCCCTTGCTAATAATAAAGAATTGAATGAAATGATCTCCCAGAAAGGAATTTCTTGTAGCCAGAGGAAACATAAATATGTTTATCAAATGGTTATGGACAGAGATATTTCCTATAAACAAGAGCAAGTCCCTTATATTGGATTCTTAATGTAAGTTCTAGCATCAAAGACAGTACCCATGAGAACATTTCTATAGATGCTACACCGGTAAAACCAACATGTTATGTTTTCAGATTCAAAAGTAAATTCTCTAACAGCATACATGAATATGGCAACTGCATGACAAAAAACACATAGGTGCAGCCAATATAAAAAGAAAAGACTTGGAACGTTTTAATGATAAACTACTTGTGGCTGAGCCAAAAAGAAAGAGCAAAGATTAGAGGATAAGAAACTTTACTGGAATGGTGTTAACATAAAGCTTGGGACCCAAGAACTTGAACTGTAAAAATGAATTGCTCTGTCGCTTGTGCTGTGGACCACGGGGAACCTCTTTGAAAACAGGTGCCCATTGCCTTGGCAGCTGAAATTCTAAAAAGAAATGGAGTTCTTCAAGTGGGGGTTTATCTGCCAGATTAGATGCAGAAGAATGATAAATTTTCATCTGTATGAAATAGTCTAAAATAGTATTTTTTACAATTAACACCATGATGACTCTTGCAACAAAGTTACTGTCATTCCTCAGGCATGCATTCGGTTTGTTATCAGTTTACTTCAACTCATATGTAATACTTGTTCAATAATGGAATTAAAGGGCTGAAAGTATATATTTTCCAGAAACAAAATAGAAAATAGATATGCTGATATCTATAAAAACAACAAAAAATGATTGCAGATTTTAACAATGGCAAAAAAAAATGCAGTAAATTCACAAACAATAAAGAGAATCCATCTTGCTTACATCGTAAATAGAGATTTATGGCATAGTTCAAGAATCCGCTCATTGGAATTCCACTTAACAAAGAGGTAATTGGTATGGAGGACATTGAGACCACATCAGGCTGAACCTGAACAGTTTGTAACCACTTAGCATGGGATAAGTTCATTTCCTCTTTTCCACCTCTCCTTTGGTAAATTATTGAGATATCCTGCATCTGAAATCAATAAATGAGAGCATGTACTACTTATAAAAAGAAACCCGAAAAGTGGCAAGGGACTCTCCTAAAGGATTTTAACCAGGCTCAAGAGTATTATTGATGGGTACAAGTCTTTGGGCAAATAAGAAGATGATGACTGCATTTACATTTTACAAGCCTCAACAATTGCTCTTTGATCTGAACTGATCCAAAGCAACCGGATAGATATTTGATGATACAAAATGGTAAATTAAAAGCTTATGTGCAAAAGAGTTACATGGATAGCTTTATTAAAACCTCATTTTGTAGCTTGACTTGTTTCCAATCAATCCGATTTCGTCCATCGTTCTGTAAAAACTTCTCATCAGCCATCTTCTTCAATTTTGTATGTAGATCAGAAGGTCTAAGAATTGATGAATGCTTTTGCTTTACATATATTACATCCTTCCCGCCCATCTTCACACCAACTATAATATGGGTTCCAAATGTCTTGATGAATCTGGAATGGCACAAATAAATCATCACACTCTCACAAAAACACTTAGATTGTGCATTCAGTTATATGAACTTATTCAGCAACATTAAACTTTTATTCATGGTTGGCACCGTCAAGCCACACACTTAGATTAATATTGGTGAACAAGACAGGAGGGGAGAGAGAAGATAGACAGCACAGAAAACTGTATTGCCACACATTTGATTGTGAACACATTTGTAATCCAATTTCACCTTGCTAAGGCAGCAGGTTCCCATGAGGATGGAACAGCTTTCTTAACATGATCATTTAGTACCAATTGAGATTTCTCAAGTGCAACTGTATAAAGTGTGATCATCATCCCATCGAAAGCTAGGGTCTTTGTATTGGCTGCATCTTTCTGCCAACAGCCTGAGAAGTCAAACATCGCATTGAAAAAACCAGAAGGAATTTTACCACTCAGAGACATCTCATGGTTGAACCGTTCTGACATCTGCCTAGAAAGAGAAAATGAAGGAAAGATAAATTAGAGATAAATTAGAGAGAAAGATAAAAGACATTTTAGGCTTTCCTGCCCATCCAAAAGACCAAATTATATACTATTACTAGTGAAAGAAACATGAATTATGCACTCAAGAAATTAAAGGTAACGGAGTTGATTTGGCAGTAAGAAAACCAATAATGATCAGTTTTCAAAGGTTCATGTCAGCAATAATAATTGAATCCCAGAACCCATCTTAATTCCAGGTATAATACATATTTCCAGTGTATGTACACACCACAGACACAGTAATTCATTCACCAGAACAGAACTGAGTTAACAAGAAACAACATAGTAAGGCAGAAAGAAGATAACTTGAAGAAGGCAATTTAATCCTAACTGACAACTATCGAAGTCGAAGAAAATAAATAGGTAAACATCAGATTATCAGTTAACTGTTGGAAGAAATCAAATTGACCAGCTGAAACAATTAAATTTACCTGCTGAAAAGAGGTAACATCAGACCCGATCCTCATGGCCTCACCCTGGTTACATTTTATCAATTTGGATACATTTGAGATAGAAATTCCACCAGGCAGAGCTACATCATAACACCCAACTTCATCGAACTCAATCAAAGGCAAATCCATTGCATCTCCACTACAATATTTCAACCTTAAATCACGAGCTAGATCATATCCACGCCCAATTGACCCAATTGCAATCTCAGCTGCCTTCTGAGCTGGAACCTTGAGTGCCATTGCTGAGTATATCACTTTTCTTCACCAAACAAAACTCCCACTCCAAACTTTACAAGTAGATTTGGATGCCCACACTACCTCAAATTAACCCGAAACTGCATGTTTTTCACAAACATAATTCAGGCAGAAAATTAGTCAAAATATAAACTTTCTCCAAACAATTGATGTACAAGAAAAAGAACCCATATCCCATATTTCCCAATTCTTTGAACTCCAACATCACCTATCTGGGTTAGGGAGGATTAAGGAATATCTCAACCACTTTAACTACAATGAAAATCTTATAACTCTAACCATTGACCAAGGTGGGTGGACTTTGCTCCGATGAACCAAAAGTCTCTGGTGCATGAACATGGATGTGTATATATATGTGTTCCACATGCATGCATGCATGCATGAAACACCAGGAACAAAACATACATCCCCACAAACCTATCCAATGTTGTCAAATGAAACTAACCAATCTTTCTGCTATTTTTACAAATGAAGCAGATGGTTCTAGCTACTAATCTTCATTTCATCTTAACAAACCAAAATTTAACAAGCAGATAAACTATCAACATGGTATAAACATTGTCAAACTAATCAATAGAAACTCATCATTACCAACTATCTTGGTCCATGTACCAACTCCAAACATAGATCCAAATGATAATCCAGAATAAGGAAACTTAAAAAAAGAGAGATAGATTTGGAAGATACTCCACTTACCTACCCGTCTGCAGCTGTCTGAAAATCCAGAACGTCTGCAAAGAATGAAATTAAATGTCTTCAGACAAAAAAATAAAAGGAAAAAATAATTGGTGTTCATGAGTTTGACGTTTCTCCATATGTAGTTTAGTTTTGTAGATTTCTTATGTTTCCGGCTCAATACAATCAAGTTTCCATCCAACTTCCAGGCTTAGGACTCCATTTTATAAAGTGAGAATCTCGACAGTGTGGGGCCTAAGTGTACAGATTGACCCCTTTGGGCCCTACCCAGAAAAAGCTGTTCTTGACTTTACTACCTTACTACTTTTTTTCCTCTAGAAAGTAATACCAAAAAGAACTGCCGACCACGTGGGTAACTGCCCATGGCCATGTCTAACTTGGGTTAACAGTTGTTTCATTGGTTCTAAGCATCGTGTCCAAGCTTGTCTGCAGTTAACAACAACAATGAGAATACCTTATATCACCTGACTCCGTTAAATAGATTTAAGGCATTTTATAATCAAGATATCCAAATTAATCCAAAGTCGACCGCTTGGGTCATGTGGCCAGTGACGAAGCCTTTTTGACCAAAGACCAGAGATGAGTGGAGCTGGAGCATTCGAAGGTACAGCCTTTTAGTCAACATATAAATTATATGGTAAAACAAACAGATCTAAGCCTTTTGTTTATGCATGTGATTTTGTGTCTAATTTTGACTCTTCTTTGTTCTGATACAATGGGAACACTGTGCTGCCACACATTACCAATTTACCAAGCACATTTCCACCCTGAGTTGCAGCAACTGTTAAAAATGTAAGGGCATTTCTTAGATTTTCAATCTCTTTATTTATCTGTATCCATATCTCCGAATCTACCTTCAATAAATGTACTGTCTGATCCACAAACATGTGTCTGGTGTTTTCTAACCTTGTATTCATTTGATTATTTTTTACCCCACTTTCGAAATCCACAGTTTATATATTGTCCCCCATTGCCAGGCTCTAGCTCCTTGCTCAAACCTGTCAAACATTAGCAATCCCTATAAACCCCACCTACCATTCCTAGTGCCACTGCCATTAGCCCAAAAAGGAAAGGACCAAAAGAAAAGGGGAAAAATGAACGGGTATTCCAAGATGAAAGCTGTTGGCAATGGAAGTTCAAGATCCATGGACTCTTCAGATCTCATGCCACTGCCTCAAACCCCAAAACCCATTTCTAGTATCACCCCAAACCACACGGAGAAGAACCAAGAAATCAACCAGGTGGTCATCAAGAACTCAAACCCCATCACCACCCAACAAGATTCATCAGAGCAAGAAGATGAGCAAGAAGGCAATAATGAGGAGATGTTCGGTCCCAAATTGAGAAGAAACAGCTCTGTGTCTTCTTCTTATGCACTCCAAGCTGCTGTGAAGAGAGCATTCTCCATGAGAAGATCTTCTTCTGTCTCCGAAAGGTACTGCAGGATCCACGACCAGTCTGTGACTTTAGCCTCACCCTTTGATGATGAAGAATTGGACACAACTGGAACAAGAAGATCCGCAAAGAAGAAGAAGAACAGCAGAGGCAAGATCCTTAAAGCATGGAAGAAACTTTTTGGACTGTAGTGTCTTTTATCTACTACTATATTTTACTTAGTTCTTCGAATCTGCTTTGCTCTTTTTCTCACAGAGAATCAGCCACCCAGAAGCTCTGCTGTCTTGTTAAACTCCTCCATTGTTGGATGCTTTTATCTTTTCTTTGTTTCTCCTCACTTCCATTATAAGGCTACAATCTTCCTTTATTGCCATGTTTCCATGATAAATTAAACTTGGTACTAGTATTTTTCAAGAAAAAAAAAAGAGCTAAAAAGATTAAAATTTTGCAATATCTTTAATTCAAGGATTAATTTTACTTTTGCTAGATTTGACTAATCTCAGATTAGGATCCTGGATATGTTATGATTACTTGTCTAGAATTCTTAATTAATCATTTTGCTGTCAAACTTGACAACCTTTGGTCATGAAACATTACTCAAAGAAACAATTGTGGGCATAATGATATGGCTTGGTTTGTCCCTTTTCACATCAAGCCATTATTTGCTGGCTATACCATTGGAATTATAGATGCAAAGAACCATATTAATCTTAGGAATGGCAACGGGGTAGAGTATTGGTTAATTTTTTAAAGTATTTATGTTTAAATTTGATTATAAAATTTAATATTCGTATTTTGTTTGTATTCAATTTACAATATTTTTATTAAAATTTGATTAATATTTGAACTCCTTTATTTAATTAAAAATCATGTGAGCGCACGTTATAAAACCCCTAATTCAACTCAAATTTAATAATAAAAATAAAAATTTAATCATTTTTATGTATGTTATTAATCAAAATTAAATTAGTAAATTTTATATTAAAATAATTTATCAATTATAAATTATAGATACATCGAAAAATAATCTAAATATTAAAAATTCATTATTCTAAATTGTATTAAGTAAAAAATATTTTAAAATTACTATATTATATTTCATCCAAAGTTATTTATAAAATATCTTAATTTTACTTTAAATAGATCCAACAGAGACAACCTTTTACATATTACTTATCGCTGTCCTAACTAGACGAAGTTCAATCCAACCAGTTGGCATGGCGGCTCGAATTTTAGTACCACAAAGTCCAAAATTATATTATATAAAGTCCAAAATGCCATGCCATCATCCTTCAATGTCCGTTTTGTAGGTATTAACCTCTTCAGCATCGGATACTAAAGTATTAATCTCTTCAATGTCTTTTTTTTTTCTTTTGGCCTGGTGGTAAAAATTTTATCAAATTCCAATTATGTAGGACACAATTAATACTATATTATAATATATGATTTATCATTAATTAATTAATTAAGTACATATTAATTTCAATTCAATTTGATATTTTACATAAAATTATGAATTTTATTCGTGTTTAACATGTACTTTCTTAATAAAAAATTTCTAAGGATTGACTCAATTGTAAATATACGTATCAAATTGTTCAATGACTGGATTCCAATCTTTTCCTTCAAAATAAAAAGCAAACAAATTAAAAAAGTGATCGAGTTAATACATCTATATTCATAAGATATATATAATTACAAATATTGAAGAATTTTTTGATAGATGAAAATAATCACTTTTATTCATTATATTTTTTATTTTTTTAAAAAAAATATATTATTATTTATTATTCATTATTAAAATTTATCTCATTTTTAATATAATTGTATCGAATGACTTACCATTCAAAATATTTACTAAAATAAATGTTAATAAAATTATTCAATTTTTAAATAAAAATTATTTTTTAATAGTAATAACGTTAAATAATTTACAAAAATTTTAATTATATATATAACTGAAATATATATTATTTTTCAATCATAATTATCTTTTTATTTATAAACAATTGGGAATAAATTGATTTCTCTTTCATTTATAATTGAATGAATGTCGTCTTTTTTTTATATACACCAGAACAAATCCCAAATATTCCCTGCAGAAAGAGAAAGGCAACCTTGTTTCATTGGCAAGTGACGTGCCAGCGCACAGCGACCTCTTCCCCCCGCGAGGATTACGTCTAAATCAATGCCACGTCACCGATGTGAATTAGGCTGGGACCCAACAAGATGCCAAAACCGAGTCTCAGATTGTGCCACTCAAGCACTGGTGGGGCCTGGTGGAAGCTGTTCTCTGATGACACGTGTCGTTAAGGATAAAGAAAATGGAGGGAAACCAGCCTTGAAATAAGGTCGGGAAAGGAGGGAAGAGATCGAGAGGGTGTTGCCTAGTTTCTCAGGTAACTTAGAGAACCGAACAGAAATTCAAATTCTGCTGAGAAACAACGAAAATTAATCAAATTTTAATTAAAATTTTATCAAAGGAAACAGAAAATCTACGGTAAGCATAATATTTCCAAATTTTTTTCTGTTTTTTTTTTTGCTATTTTTGGTTTATCTGTTCAATTTTTAAACAAACGTAGATTAGGATATGAATTCATTTATTTTTCAGACATATTTGTTTTATGGATTCATTTGCTTAAACTGATTTCTTGTGTCTGGAAATGTAAGCAAGGTTCTGTTAATATTCGCCGTTTAAATTTATTTTTCTATTTAATACTATGCAATTAAATTGTTCAATAGATTGCGACGGAAGCCATTGTTAAGTGACTCGGTGCCTAGAAGCGGTCTCGGAGTTGAGTCGGTGGACGGTGAGTTTGTAAAAGATGTTGTGGAACTATGAGTCGATAAGCTTTCATCTCAATTGTAAATCGAATTCGTTTTCGATTAATTGGAAATATTTGTTTATTTATTTTTTTTATTAAATTTGATCTTTTGTTTATGTTGTTTCAATCCTTAACGATAATCATTTTTATTTTAATTTTAAATAGATTGATTTTCATTGCGAATCGCAGATTGTGGGAGGAAAAACGCTAGCACACACAACTCCGGCGTTTTTGAGACGAGATTGAGCGGGAAACAGAGCTGAACCCGGCGAAATAGGCGAGTTCAAAATGTCGGCAAGCGAAACCATCGGTGGCGATGAAGGTGTGGCTACATCGCCGAGGAATAAGGTGAAGTTTCTGTGCAGCTATGGCGGGAAAATAGTGGCGAGGCCAGGCGACGCGAACCTCAAGTACGTTGGAGGAGAAACTCGTGTGGTGGCGGTCCCTCCTGATATCAATTTTTCAGGTTTGCCCTCGTTTTTCTTTAATACTAAGCTTTTATACCCAAGAGTAATTTGTCCTTTCCTTTGATTGCTCCCTGGACAGTATTTTTCTTAGGTAAATTCTTTGCTTTTCTGTTACTAGAATTTTTCTTTTTAGATAGGAAACGATGAATTGTTATTAGAATGAAAGTACTAATCAAAAGGAGAAATCAATTTTCGATACATCACAGAATTGATGAAGAAGCTTAACACTCTGGTTGAAGGGGACATGATTCTGAAATACCAGGTTATCCCTGAGGAACTTGATACCTTGGTAACTGTAAGATCCGATGAGGATCTTAGACACCTGGTTGATGAGTATCATCGTCTTGAAAGTGAAGGGACTCCAAAGCTTCGTGCTTTCTTGTTCCCCTTGAGTCCTATTGTACTGGAGAACCAGATGAACCCTGTTGACCCCCATGCCATTGAGCAGCGGTATATCGAAGCTGTCAATGGCATAGTTCGTCCGGGTCCAAACACTAGCGGAAGGCTCACCCCTGTCAATGCAAACCGCCCCAACTTCAGCATCTCTGCTTGTTCTTCCCCTAAATCAGCTTCTCCTGATGGTAAAGCTATTGATTCTTTGCCTTCGGAGTCACCATTGTTGAGTGGATACCATCGTAATAGACCCTTCATGCCTAAAGTCCAGAGTTCTCCCAGCCTTTGCAGCCTTAGCACACCCCATAACCAAAGCAACAACCATAGCAATCACCAAGCGTACCAGCCTCATTATTACTACCACCAAAATCACCAGCAACTACAGCCATACAGCGTTCAATCTCCACGACAACCTCAAGATTTTCGGACAGAAAGGCCATCGGGGCCACACGACTTTGGGTGGGGTGCTATGGGGCAACGTCATGGTCCAACAAACCATGTCTACTCATTAGGTCAACACAATTGGGGGTATGGATGCGGCAGTTGTGGTTGCTACGATGAGTGCTTGGTTCATGCAAGTGCAAGGTTTATTAGAGGAAGTAGCGTTCCTGCAAGTGGAGGGCTTGAAAAGGCAGATAGTCCCAGGAACCATATTTGGGAGTAGAGCATTGGATCCAATACCATACTGACCATCTGAGTGAAGAACAGAAAGTTGGATGTATAGTTTTTTTTTCTTTTTTCTTTTTTGGTTGGATAGGGTGAAATTCCTTCAACCAAAAAGGTATAGATATTGTATAGAAGAATTCCTTTTTCTTCGTTCTATACATAACTGGTGTTGATTCTCCATTTTCTTTTACCCTCACTTTGTTTGAATTTTGATTGCCATGAAGTACCATACAAGGTTATGGCTAATATCTGTGAAGAAACTATGTACATATCTACAGAAATGTAAATTGAAAAGATGACTTCCTATGTTCCAATCTTCCTCGAGTTTATATATTCCATTATGTTCTATTACTTTGTACTAGAGAACTCTATGCTGGAATGTGGCTTTTTGAGGCAGTTCCATATGAAGTTTGTGCTTGCACAATCTGTTGCTATCCTATGGTGGATAAATTAATTTCCCTTTTTCTCTTTGCCTGTGGTGAATTAGGTTAATTTTTCATCGACAAAGCATAAATGTGTAAAATCTCTGAATATAATCGGTAAATATACACAAACTGGACAGAGGATTATCAGGGAATGTAGAACTTTCAGGGTGACAAATTTTTGGCCGACTAGTAAGTTTCTTTTGCCTCTCTTCCATAGGTGATTTGAATTCGTATAAGAGCCAGTTTACATCAGAACATTTGTATTTCAATGTTAAGCTATGCATTCGTAGCAAACTGTTTTTGGGGAAGTGCTCTCCATCCAATATCCCGCCGATAGAATCCTTCCGGCCAGTTGATTTCTTCAACTGCTTGGTAAGCTCTATCCCGTGCTTCTTCGAGATCTCTGCCCTTGGCAGTAATCCCAAGAACACGACCCCCAGTAGCTATGAAACTGCCATCCGAATCAAGGGCAGTTCCAGCATGGAATATCTTGACTGAAGGAGCAACGAGCTCTGCTTCTTCAAGGTTCTGAATCACGGTCCCTTTCTCATAGGAGCCAGGGTAACCCTTGCTTGCCATTACTACCACCATGGCAGACCCAGGGGACCAGTTCAGTGAGACCCCGTCTAGCTCTCCTTTACAGGCTGCTAACAGAACTTTTGCAAGATCAGACTCCAAACGAACCATCAGAACCTGTGTAGCCATCCACAATAATACAATTTAAGACTCTTCATCCAGATATGCCCTGACCAACAAAATTGTGCAGGTCATACTACATCTAAGTAGAAATGAGCCAATGATAATAACAGTCTGAAACTAGATTTGCAAAAAGACAGATAATCAGAGAACAATACAGAAGGATCAAAAGCATCTGGTGTCAGAGCAGCCAAGTTGTTCATAAGATATTATAGGGATATATCGTAAACATGATCTGATGGTGACAGATGCCAGGAATCTGATTCACCAAGAGGAAATCATTTAGATGTTAGAAATTGATGATATTTATAGCATGCACCACTAAAAAGCATCAGAATCACCATGAGGAAATCATTTAGATGTTAGAAATCGATGATATTTATAGCATGCACCACTAAAGAGCATCAGACTACTGACAACTGACTCAAGGAATCGATCCAAGCAATAATATCATGGCGTATTTAAAACTAAATTATGCACATAAACCAGCACAGTCAATAACTGACCTGACACTCCGGATCTCCAAACCGCACATTGTACTCGATTAATTTAGGTAAGCCGGACTTCTTCTCGATCATTAGTCCAGCATATAAAACCCCAACGAATTTGCATCCCTCTGCTGACATTCCCTTCACCGTTGGGAGGATAATGGATTCCATGACCAAAGACTGAAGTTCTTTAGTTAAGACTGGTGCTGGAGAGTATGCCCCCATCCCACCGGTATTAGGACCTGTATCACCATCGCCTACCCGTTTATGGTCTTGAGCAGATTCTAGCGGTATGGCATTCCCTCCATCAACCAGGGCAAAGAATGATGCTTCTTCTCCTTCAAGAAATTCCTCAACAATGACCTGGCAACCTGCAGAACCAAAAATACCCTCAACAAGCATTGAGTCAACGGCTTCATATGCCTCTTCCAGTGTCATAGCAACAATGACTCCTTTTCCAGCAGCCAGTCCATCTGCTTTGATAACAATAGGTGCTCCTTGCTCTTTAATATATTGCTTTGCAGCCAATGCATCTGAAAATGTTTGATACTGCACCAAAGGTTCAAAGCATTGACATAAGTATTCTAGTAAAGAACAGGATCAACACAAGCTTAAATCACAGCATTGCGATGCAGTAAGAATGAAGAACATTTGCTCAGCTTTATAAGCCCTTTTCTGTTCCATATAACCCGAGTAAAGTTGATAAATTTATGAAATTTAAACAATAGCAAACAAGTCTCATCATCCAACGGTGATAAATTTATAAAATTCAAACAATAGCAAGCAAGTCTCATCATGCAACGAAAACACCAAGTAAAATCAATGCAAAAACATGTTTTTGCAACTAAAAAATTTAGCAACAATGCCTCCAGGAATGAACCTTAGCAGTAGGAATTCCATATTTGTCACATATACTCTTCATGAAGTTCTTAGAACCTTCCAAAGCAGCAGCCTCTGCTGAAGGGCCAAAAGTCGGGATTCCGGCCTCTACCAAATCATTTGCAAGACCCGAAACAAGGGGAGCCTCTGGCCCTACAACGACCAACCCAACACTCCATTTCCGGCAGAAAGAAACCACAGCTGAGCTATCGGAAATGTCGAGGTCAGGTATGCAAGTCGCATTCCCCGAATTGGAAATCCCTGCATTGCCTGGTGCACAGAATACGGCATCGCAAGACGGCGACCGCTGCAATGCATAGCAAAGCGCATGTTCTCTTCCCCCTCCACCGATAACCAGCACAACCACCCTCTCTGCAGCAGTAGCAAACAACAAAATTTAGAGGAATTTCACTCATTTCAAACCCTGTTTCTCTTCTCAACAGTCCCTTTGGGTAGATAATTCAAACACACGCACAACATCAAAATCATATAAGGCTAAAAGCTGTAGTTCAATAATATCGAAACCCCATTTGCACAAATTGCTTTATACATGAAATTCCCACTTTTTTTTTTTTGGATTACCAAAAAGATGAACTGAAAACAACAAAACTAAAGAAAATAAACAAAAGGGTAAAGCAAAAGTAAATAAATAAATGGAAAAAAGGGGGGGTTCGAGTGGTTCTTATCTTACCAGAAGTACCCTTACTGCCATGGCCATCAACCGAAACAGAGGGCTCTGATTTCTGGGCAAAGCATCTGAAGGCGGTAGAGGACCATCGTGAGCCGTTTATGTTGAGGCGGCCCGAGCTCTGATGATTGGTGGTGAAACTGAGAGCTCCCAAAGAGAAAGAAGAGTTCCCAAGGAACAAATTTGACGGAAAAAAGGACTTGGAGAATCCGAAGAAGCCATTGTTGTTGGTAACGAGCTTCAGTGAAGGAGAGAAATTGAGGGTCGTAAAGGCCATGCCTTTTGGTTTCCAAGTTCTGCAAAAGGAATAGCCGTCCACAGAGTTTTTCTTTTGGTTAGGCTTGATATTGGAAGGAACAAGAGATTGTAGGGTTTAAGGGTTTTTTTTTGTCATTTTAATGTTTTGCTCATTTAATATATTTTACCTTATAGTGGATAAAAGAGAATTTTAAAATTTTTGACATAAAAATTAAAAAATTTAAAAGATGAAAGAGAAAAATCAAATGTAGCAATGGGTTCCATGGCAAATTTTTGTGAGTAAATCAATGGAAATTACTTATTACTATATATATATATATAGAGAGAGAGAGAGAGAGAGAGAGAGGANTTATATATATATATATATAGAGAGAGAGAGAGAGAGAGAGAGAGAGGCATACCAAGATTCCAGAAGTAAGTTTGAGATTTGCAGTAGCAAGTACAAACTCAAAAACCAGCAAAAATTTTGTAAGAATGCAGTCAGTTAGCAAGCCTCAATCCCTTACTTTATACTTGTCCAAAGCCTGACTAGATATGTGTGCAAACCAAGTGAAAATCTTTCTATGTGCTGCTGTCTGTTTAGCAGTTGCCTGTTTCACTTCCAATCTCTCACTGTTTTCCGAGCCAAGTTTTGGTATTCTATTTTGAGCCCCAACAACCCCTAGAGAAAGGAAAAATTCCATCCCACTCCCACAGTTACAAAAGAAAAAGGAGCAGAAAGCAATATTTTCTGGGTCGTTTTACAGTTTGGAGTTGCATTAACTGACATTTAGAGTTTAGATTTTTGTATGTCAATGATGTCAATACGATTTCTCATTTAAAACTTGTATAAGATAAGATTAATTAATCGTGCATTCATACTCGTTTATTATTTATTTATTTAATTATATTTATATGTATATAAGCACATTAATAAGCGATTAAGATTGATTTATTGATACATATACATATTAATATTTTTATAATAATATTTATATGTATATAATTTTTATTATAAATTTAAATAATAAAATTATATCTTAATTACATTATTTTAATCCTGTTAATTATGTCATTTTATATAAAATTTAATTCTACATGCTTAATAAATATATTAATTCTATCATATCATGTTACACATTTATTATATAACTATATATATATATATATATATATTTAACTAACACATATGTGTATATATTTAAAATCTTAATATAATTAATTTAATTTAATTATTTATTTATATAATTGCCAAGTGGTTCCATTATAGTTCTATTATGATTTTAGGAGTAATAAGCAAAGATTGGAGAAGGAAAGAAAGGGTAATTTCGATCTTATTGTATAGAAGGGTAAAAAGAAATTGACTGAAGATGGAAAGCAGAGTTACACCTTGGGAAAAAGGTTCTCAGCACAGGGTAAAAAATACATACATTCTCACCATTTTTTAATCTTTTTTTCAACTAAAACCTCCCAAAACAGGGTGATCAGAAATAAATATACATCAAAAGTTATAAATTTGTCTTTTTTTTTTGTTTTTTTTTTTTAAGAAATAAACCACGAAAACAGAGCTTCACCAGCAGCAACCAAAGCCTTGGGTTTTCTCCGTTGTCGTTCTAATGAGTAGATCTGTTTTTCAAGCACTCTGTTCTTAGTAGAACCATGACTGGGAGACGAGCCAAGGGGTTATTTTTTTTTTTATACATATGTTGATACATAGCAAAATGGCGTGGGATGGGCTAGGCAGAAGCAATAAGAAACTTGAACTAGTTTGCTAAGTATGCAGCGCCATGAATAAATTCTGCTTACGAGCATGTTCTGGAATAAGTTTCTTGACGACTTCAGGGGGGATGCCGGAGAGTTCTGCCGATGAAGGGGGAAGAAAAAGGAGTAAGGAAGCGAGAGATTAAGTCAGCATGTTGCAAAGCTATAAATCTTACGACAGTTTGGTTTTTGTTTTTTGCTAAGTGCAACTGACCTTGAGGCTTAAAATTGAAGAGTGGTGGAAGCGGACGGCCATTGGGGAGGCGAGTGTTCGGGTCCCTCAATTCATCAAAGAAAGGGTGAATGCAAGCCTCTAACTGCAGTAGTATCACCACCACAAGCAGGCACGGATATGGAAAATGAGGGAAAAACAAAAAGCTGATTATGAATGATGCTTTAGCATTACTACTCAAGGTAGCCAGAAAGGATGAATGGGGGTACTTACAGCAGTGCATCGCAAATTGGGAGAGTACTGAAAGAACCTACAGACAAGGTCTACTGCTTCCGGAGGTAAGCGCTTTTGGAAGACCTGTATGCAAGAAAATGTATTATGAACTTTAATCGAAATATATTATGATGAGAGCATAAATCATGAGAAAAAAAGGGGACACACATACCTTGTGCCATGGATGTGGCTTTATCTGGGGGAACTTGAATTCAGTGTAGTTTGGGTTCATGCACTTGATCTCCTCCCTTGTTGGAGTCCCCAAAACCTATACAACAAATTCAAATTAGATAGAAACATTACTGAACACTTCCTTAGGGAAACTTTGATTGTATATGTTTCAAAACATCGTAGTCAAAAACAGTAGAGACAGGGCAAATAAAATCCTAAAAGTTTTTGGTTCAATTTTTCTATCTCTAGAACTGGAAATTGGTTATATAAGCAAGTGACATTGCAGAAACTCATTTGCAACTTTCAGAAAATGTCAATATCTGCAGAGTCTATCAAAGCATCCCAAGAGTAGTTTAATTTCATTATTAACACAATCATGCATCAAAAGCAAGTACATTCTGAAAAACATGAGAACTGATAGATGTAATCACCTTAATAATTTCAACTAGTTGGTCGACCCCACTTTCACCAGGAAATAATGGCTGCACAGTATGCTTGTAAGTTAGAAACAACAATCTATGAAGATAACAGTGACTTATAACAGTACTCCAATTAAACATAGTTGTCCAAAATCACCTGTCCAAGAAGCAGTTCAGCCATCACACAACCAGTAGACCATATATCTATAGCAGTTGTGTATTCAGTAGCACCAAATATGAGTTCTGGAGCACGATAATATCTCGAGCAGATGTAAGAAACATTTGGTTCTCCCTTCACCTGAATTCATGGAAAGCACCCACACTCAAGTGATGAAACAAGATCTGGCGACAATAATTACTATTGAGTGAAAACTTACCAGCACTTTTGCACTCCCAAAATCACAAAGTTTCAGCTGATGTGTATGTGGATTCACCTGGCCATAAACCATAGTATTTGAGTCTCACCAAACAGAGAATGACAATTTGGCTCCAAAATATGAACTTTTTTAACCAGGTTGAGATTTTTTCTTTAAAGAAACAAAAAACACAATAAACTAATACATTCTCAAGCTACCCTATTTGTATCAGGGTAGCACCATATAACTACTATGAGGTCACATCTTTAGCAATGACAAAAATTAATGACCAATAAATTACAGGGTTTTGTCACTATGGTTAATAGACTTGATCAGTTAGAATAACAAACAATACATTTAAATGCAAGGTGTACACTATTACATGAAAACCATGTCTTCTGTAAAAAACCCTTGATTCCTAGAAGAAGAGTCTTACAAGTAAGTTCTGAGGTTTGATGTCGCGGTGACATATACCAATACAGTTGTGTATATAGGCAAGTGCTCTGCAAATCTGAAATGCAGAAGAAGAAAACAATTAGCTAAATTTTCTTCAATTCAATTAAAACTTTAAGTATTAAACCAAATTGAAAAAGGAAAGGGAAAAAGAAAAGGAATTGACCAATCTTATGTAAGGGTAATAGTTTAAATTCAACAGTGAAGGATGACTTCTCATTATATTACCATACAAGAAAGCAACAATATCAAAGGCAGACAATAAATCACTTCTAAAACAACTCCAGACTACCCAATTACCTAGAAAAAAGTAATTGAAAGAAAAATATATTCCAATTCCATCAATCCATGTATCAATAAGTACATTGTTTCATAAAATGTAGATTTACCTGATAGGTATAGAGTTTAACATATATTAAAGGCATTCGCGTGTTGATCCTGCTGTAGGATCTTGCTGTACGATTAACAGTTTCAGGAACATACTCAAGTACGAGATTAAGGTAGAGTTCTTCCTTGTCTGTTTTTGAGAAAAAATAATGCTTAAGGGACACAATATTTGGATGGTCTAGCATTTGCATTATCTGCAACTCTCTATTCTTGTAGCGCTTGTCTTGAAGAACCTTCTTGATGGCAACAATTTCTCCAGTTTCCCGACATTTTGCCTGCAGCAAACAGCCAACTTATCTCAAGATTATAATCTAATTGAACAAAGTCAAGAACAACTTTGTGAATAAGAATATTATAGAATTACATACTTGGAAAACAACACCGAAGGAACCAGTTCCAACCACATGCTCAGCAATATAACTGACATTCTGTCAACCCACACAACAATAGATATATGTTGAGAATGATGCAGGACAACAAAAAAACCAATTCATTTGAATCTCACATGGCAAATTTGCACACTAAATTAATAATTCTTTCAACCTGCTTTGATTGACCATTTCGACCGCCAATGGTAGTTCTTATCACATGCCCAGTTTCAGCACCCACTCCATCAACTACATCTGGTTCACTATCCTGCATGGATAAAACACAAAGGATCAGAGAAACATTTTTGCAAAAATTGTAAAATACTGTCTAAGCTTTCAACAGTCAAGTACTCAATTTTCAATTACCATAAGCACTGTTGTAAAACCGCTTCAGAAGAAATTTTGACAAGTTCAACACCCCAACCACCCCCAAAAAAAAAAAACATTATAGAATGAGCTGCTTACTCTGTCTTCATCATGGTCCACCTTGTCCCTCAATCTCATATCAAGCATTTCTCTCCCCAGCCAATCAACTGAACTGGATGAACTTTTGAAACCATTGACAGACCTGGAACTACCTACTCCTCCATTTCCTAGGCTTGCTGATGCCATAACTCAGCCAGGTAAATGTTCAAGTTTCTAGTATTTGCTATCCACCAAATACTCTGTAGTGCAGCTGCCCAGCCCGTCCAAACACCTATCTTCCTAATAGATTCACAAAATTACCAAGTCAGAAACATAAAAAAATGATGAATATAGAATGATTAATATCACGGATTCCCATGCAAAAATAATATGACCTACTGACAAAGATAAAAGATCTAAACAAAGAAAAAAATGCACCAGGGATATAGTTGCTTAGACAACATCACAAGAATAAACTCTTAAAATAAAATAGCAGAAACCTTTTACTACTAATTAAACGACATCCTCTAGTAACAATTCTCTTGAGCCAATCAGAAAGTTGTCAGATACTCTAGCATCTTACGCTGGTGCAAAATAGAAGAAGCAAAAAGCAATCCACGCACACTAATTGCTACCCTAACTATATACTTACAGGACACGAGGATGGCATGTGTATGATGGTCAAGCGACTCAAAAGCTTTCAAGCATTTGAGTAAACAATTACGAGACCAGACAGATAGAATGGAATATGGAAATCACAAGGGAATTAAAAATTTAACAATTACTTCCCCATGTAGCATCTACAAATATAATTTTCAAAATGTGGATGTGAAAAAATGCAATGAAATGAAACACGAAAGAGATTTTCAGTTAATACAGACAACTAGGCTTAACATCAAACTAGTAAGATCAGCTACATAAATTCGCTTCCTTGGTACAGTGAAGTCTAACGTTAAATTATCTGAAAACATGCCTTAGATTAAATGCTTGTTCAATCTTCAGCTAATCATTCAGCTTAATAAATGAGCTTTCTTTCCATTAAATTACTAATCTTCGTATTTCTTACTTTGTTTCAAATAAAAATTGCGAATTTTTTGCTAACATTATCAGTGTGATCTATCAATAGTAAAATTCAAACCAAAAAAAAATAATAAAGAAAATTTTACAGTGATTCACGCCGTGAAATTCTCTGTTATTCTTACACGGAGCTCTTCATCAGATCTAAACCCTAATCTGACCAAAATCAAAACACCACAAAGTTTTCCACTCTAAATGATAAATTTAAGAGAAAAAACTCCTACAAATAAAACATTTTCTCCTCAAAAATTGAAAAAAAAAAAAGCAAAATCATCACTTACAAAAAAAAAAAAAGAAAAACAGATCGAGGAAACGATCTTTGAGTTTCGGATACTTACTCGGAACTGTTCGGAACGAAACTGAAAACAGATCAAGCGCATTTTTTTTCCTTTCAATCTTCGGCTTTTGATTAAGAACTTCAAAGCCAAAAAAAAAAATTAAACGCAGGAAACTGCGAACTGTTTCTGATCTGATCAAGCTTTCTACTTTCTCGATTTTTGATTTTTTTTCTTTTTTGAACTTAATTTAATTTTATTTTTCTATATATTTTGAGGGGGAGAGAGAAAGAGAGAAAGAGAGAAAGAGAGAGAGAAAGATTGAGGGAGAGAGTGTCTGGTGGAGTGTATGGATGTTTTTTTGAATAAGAACTGACAATTACCTGACAATCTTCACTCAACTTATTACCAATTATTAAAATTATTAATTTATTTTTTAATTCTAAGCTTTACTATTATAAATATACTGTACAGTGACAGTAAATATAAATAATTATTTTAATAATTAAGTGAGATGCATTAGTTTTATAAATAATTTTTTCCTGTCCTTGTATGTTTATTTTTAAGTAAATTATCCCCACTCTTTTTGGCCTTCACCTTAATTAAAATAAAAATATGTTTATTTTTCAAAAATAAGTTTAAAAAATAAAAATATTATTAGATGTCTAAAAATTAAAATAAATTTAAAGTTGATTTATTTATTAATAATCAATTTGTTCGATTAATTCAATTATAAATTTTAAATACTAAAAATTGATCAAAAATTAATACTCTCAATTAATTTTAAATGTGAAACCGAATTAATGGATTTACTAAATTGAATTATTGCTTAAAGTCTCTGGTAGTAATTAAGTAGTTATAATTATTTGCTTTGGTAAAGGATTTGACAGAAGAGGAGGGGCGTTTGTCTTTGTTCAAAAGTTGAACTACTTTTGACTTTTTGCATTATCTTTTTCTTTGTTCAAATATGCAATGGGAATTACACTAATGAATTTCATTAATTTTAATTTATTCCATTAATTATTTGGATTATCGACTTGGGGGAGACCAACACAACCCCATGAAATAATTTTTAATAAGTTAAAAAATATAATTATGGATTGCGAAATTTCATTATTTGTTCTCGATTGTGGTCCAAGCATTCGTACGTTCATGTATCTTCGAATTTTTTTTATTTTTTTCATCAAAATTCATAATTCTTTGAAGACTAAATGTACAATATGTGGGAATATTGTGTTAATTTTTCAAAAAAAGAATATTTTTTTGCTGTTCTTCTACTAATAAAATGCATTTTGCTTGGGAATAACTTTATTAATATTTCAAAAAATATATTCTCTCCGTTCCATTTTTTTTAGTTATCCCAAAATAAAATTTTCTTTTCTTTTCGACCCCTAATACATATATATTATAAAAAAAATTAAATTTTAATATGAAACATATTAAAACCAAAAGTTTTACCTTAATTTTCGAAAAAAATAAACATTCAGATACAGAAAAAAGTACTTATTTTATTAAATTATTTACCCCCTTTAGAAATTAATTTTGGAGAGTTGTCTTCAAGCAAAATGCCAAAGGCTTTTAATTAAATCATGGTCATATGCTTTGATCAATTATTGACTTTCATGAGTTAGGGTACAATGTCTTCTATTCCTTTAGCTTCTCATCAAATATTTATTTTCATTTAATTTATTGCAAATCTAAGCCACATCGATAATTGATTGCTTGAATTTGAACTTTATTTTTTATGGGTTTTGCTTAAAATGAAAATATTTATCAAAATATATATATATTGTATTATAACAAAATAAAAATCATTTTGTTAAATTTTCGATGAAATTGTTTGTTGAAATTTCATCGAAAAAGGGTATTTCTTACGACCAATCAAATTCTGAAATCAATGTCCTTTAGCCTGTTTTGAAAAGGAAATTTATTATAAACAAATAAATAAATAAACAAATAATGTGTGAGTGACAAAAAGGGTTCCAAATGGATATAGCAAAAGATAAGATCAAACAAAAATTCAGAATAGTCGAATATTGCTCCTTTTTATATCCTGATCCATACAGTCTTGTTCTTTTTTGTTAAGTCCCTATCTATTTTTTCTTTTTTCAAAATTTTTTATTTAATGTAAAAATAAAATACCGACAAAATAAAAAATTATAAACCGAGCAAACGCAATAAATTAATTTTTAATTTTTTTAAAAAATTAAATTTATATTATTTATTTAAAAAATTATATATTAATTAATAAATCAAATACTCATAAATATTTTTCGAATAACACCTATTTGATTAAAATATAACCATGCATATTCACTTGATGACATGTGGCAGCAAAATCATCATGCCAAGATGATGGGGGTCCCATGTAGCACATCATCATGGGTGTTCAACGTACTCATGATTAAATCATCTGATCACACACCATCGCTTTTGTTGACTTGTTTGTCACTCTTGATATTATAATCATATTCATAATAATATTATCATTATCAAAAATAAAAAGGAAAATCTCTTTCTGTTGTTGCTAAAAATAGGACAATTGTCGACGGTTGAGAAATTCCACGTAAATCTTTTTAAAAAATGGCATGAAAATGTTGACCCTCAAAAAAAATATATTTATATGATGATTATTGATTTGGTTGGTCATGGAAGGTAAATTTTTTTTTTTTTTTTTTTTTGTGATTGTCGATTTGCATGCGTGGTACTTCCACCGCCTCATGCAACTCCTGGAATTATTGCTGGCACAATTTAATTATTTATTTATTTTTTTGACATATACAAATGTAATTAAATAAATATAACAGAAAATGTCGAACATAAATTATACTTATTTTCTATTTTTTAAAATTTTAATTTATATATTTATTAATTTGACAAATACCCAATTTTTTGAGAATAAAAATTTTGAGGATGATGGGTGTAATTTTTTTTGAGATGTTAATTTTACGAAAAATAATTAATAAAAAAAATCTAGAGTAGATTAGATTAGAACCATATGCTGTGGAACCCATAGCATGTTAGCTTTGTCAAGCTTTTTCATTTGCATGCTTCCAAGTGTGGGAAAAAAAAAATTTGGGGAAAGAGTATTAGCAAAGAAGCAGAGCAAAGTGTGCTGTGTGATGAATAAAGGAACAAGTTAGGTGGTCCTCCACTATTCATAGTCCCTATTAAGCATAGTGCCTAAGAAAGATAAAGTGGTCCAATGCCATATATGAAAAAGGGTTTGAAAAATTGGAGACTTTGTCTCTAAAATTCTCTTCTTCTTTTTTTTGTAAAAATTATTCTTTGATTTGTTTGAAATCTCCATGATTCATTCTTCACAAGCAAGTTTACTCCTTGCTCTACTATGGAAAATTGAAAGGTAGCATCTTCCTTTCTCGCTTGATTTCTTCCCTTTTTGTCATCACTCAAAAAGAAAAATATTTTAAATCTTAAACATATATTTTTTGATAAAAAAATAATTATAGTTTCGAGATTTTTCTATTCGCTACATAAAATGTACCATAAAAAAAATTAACTAATATTTTTACTCGAAATTATAATCTTGTAAAAGAAAAGGTATAATGCTTAAAAAAGTTCTTAAATTACTTAAGAAAGCTTAAATAAGATTTTATTCTTTTATTATGTTTAATCAAAATTTTATATTTTTATTTTAAATTAAATAGATTTTTATGATTAATGATAAGTTAATTGTCATTAATTAAAATATAATTATTATTTTATATCTGCATGACTCTTGATGTTGACGGTGAAAATGTTATATAACCATGTCATCATATTATATTTTTATTTATTATAAAATGTTAACATATCATATAAACGCTGTGTTATATAAAATGATAAGTAATATTTTGATTAATAATAGTTAATTAATTATTAATTATAAAAACTTATTTAACTAAAAATAATATTATAAAACTTGATTGAACGTAATAAAAAATATAAAATTATTTTATTTTTTAAAAATAATTCAGATTTTTTATAAATATTATATCTAAAAAATATTACTATAAAGTGAGCTCCTTGCCTGCGTACATTTACAACATGACACGGAACTTTCTAAATTCATGACCAAGTTTCTGTATAAGCACAGTACAACATTGAAAATTCCCGACATCTGCAGCTGTCCATCATTGAACGACCAAGAATGATAAACAAACTGAAAATGAGAAAGTAATGTTAAGACTTTAAGATCTGAGAGTGCAGTTTTTTAAAAAAAAAAACATAAGACCCAATACATAAATCTTCTTTGTGTTGCACAATATCCCAAGATAAAGTACAGTGATGATGTCAGGCACGCATTTCAACTCAAGCACCATGATGTTCTTTTTGGACCCTAAGTGCAAAACAGTTGTTCATCAGAATGAGTGGAAAAGGCCTCTAAATTTTGTTGTAATAACACTGCACTCAGACAGGTTATCAGAGATTCAAACATCATGAAACATAAGATTTTGGTTGTAAATTAAAGAAACAAAAACTGGGTTCCTTTCCAATTTCCATGTTGCTTATGTACAGTAATGATTAGGCTGAAAGGATATGGTTTCCAAAGGGTATAATCAAAACTCACCGATGGGGTTCAAATTCCAATGGCATCAAGAAGCTGGGAGTGTTGTGAAACGGAAACTAACGAATTGGCAACAATGGCACCGCTAGCAGCAACTGCAGGGACTCCAATGCCTGGAAAAGTAGAATCTCCACAGCAGTAAAGCTGTGGGATGGGGGTCGAATGTCCTGGAAAAGTGTCTTGTCCGGCTTGTATAGCTGGTCCATAAGTTCCTCTGTTCCTTCTTAAAAACCTTTGATGTGTCAATGGAGTTCCGACCATTTTCACCTCACACTTCTCCCGGCTGAAACCTGAGCCAAGTGCTCGTTCAACAGCTCTCCACAATACCTGGTTTATGAAAGCATTACCTTGAGAAAATGTTACATTTTACACCAAGGAGTTTGATCCTGTCAATCTTGATTCTGGTGTAACAGTTTAAGTACTGTGAATTAGCAGAAAAAGCTAGCAAGCAAGTTTTGATTACCTCCGATCGTTCAGCTTTAAGCTTTTTGTATTCTGGACTTCTGCGATCGAGGCCATCCCACAATTCAAATGGTTCAGTTCCTGGTGTGTAAGCATGTAAAATGTGCTTCCCCCGTGGTGCCAGATTGGGACTAAGTACACTAGGTACAGATATTAAGACAACATTCTGATCAGCATCAACTCCTCTATCCCAGTCATTAACAACAATATGATGGATTCCCAAATCCTCGCACAGATCCTGGACATTTTTTATGCTTAAAAAGTGGTTAATGAGGTGTGTACTGGAGATAGAACACACAAGGAGACCAAAGATTCAGAACCTAGTAACCGACAGGAAAACTAATTAGACAACTATGTTGCCAGTTGCTAATATTTCTAACCTCTGCATCAAAGCCTAGATGGAGATGCATGAATGATTCGCATTGCTGTGTTGTCTTAATCCTATCAATGTATGACTTTGGTAGTTGATCCTTGGGCAGCAGGTTCAAAGTGTCCCACATGGATGCATTGCTAACAACAGCCTTTTTAGCACGTATAAACTGCAGCAAACACATATATCTTCAGACAATAGCATTTCAGGAAGACAGAATCTGTTTCAGACAATTTTAAAGTTCAGTTTCCATCATTGGAATTATGTTTACCTGACCACCTTTCAGCTTAACTCCGGTAGCTTTACCATTCTCAACAATGATCTTCACCACATGACTTCCTAGAGATAGCCGTCCCCCAAACTTTTCCATTCCTCGAACAAGAGCGTCGACAATAGCTCCACCTCCATCAAGAGGATACTCCAGAGTACAACCAGGCTTGTACCATTCTGCAAACATATAAACCTGAAAAAAATTGGAAGTAAACTCAACAAAGTCAGATTTTACAAGAACTTGATGTATGTCAATGGCGTTTCACCCAGAATATAAGCATTAAGCATGAAAAAGAAACACATTCTTTTCAGGAAAAGTACATTTACAAGGACATCCATGAAGCATCATACAAATGGTGATTTGAACAGTCACAATTCTTTAGAAAGGCAAGCTAAAAATCATGAATATCCTTATAGTTACCATCTCTGCTGAAAGTATACCATTGGATTTCACCCCGGCAAGCAGGAAAGCCAGAAGGTCCACCCAATTCCTAATAAAAGGGTCTTTCAGCTCCAATGAGTCCATGATTTCTGAGAAGGGTCGTAAGAGCTTAGAAGCACCAAAAACTCCCTGAGGTCCCATTTCTACAAATGATTTCAGCAGGGAAGGGGCATATCTAGTGGCAGCAGTGGAAAGAACACCCAAATCTCCTCTGATCGATAAAGGCGGCAGAGCCATTGCAGCGGCAGATAATGGAAGTATTGCATCCTGCAGCCAAATTGCATTATGAATTTGAGAAAAACTAATCTGATAGAGTTGTGGTATCAATTATTTTGTTGGAGGCAGGTCTTTTGAAAGTTCTATTTTGAGAAAAAATTATTATAAACTAAGAGAGCTCCATAAGTAGAAGGGGAACAAAAACTGAAGGATTGGCTGTCAGCTCCTAAAAGAAAAATGAACAGAAACAACATTTCTTCTTCCTACAATTAATCTGAATTCAAACATTGACAATAATGTGCAGAATTTTTGGAACTCACAAGAAGTTTTTTCCACTCTTGCACGGCATTCTGACTTGCATACTTTTCAAGGTCCTGAAAAGAATGAAAAGTTAATCAGAGTAATACCCTTTGAACTTAGAGCACCAAGTGTTTTTTTTAAGGATAACCTCATTGCATAATCCTTTTGTTACCTTTGCCTCTCAAAGAATGTATCAGCAAACAATGGCAGGAATGTTTTCAAAGAGAACTTATACCACGATCATACATAAGAAGGTAATTATGGTACCAATTAATAACATCAAATAGAGAAACATTCCACTGACAGAAGTTTCCAGCTCATTTTACCAGTGTTCAACTTCTGTTGTTGGCAATTGGTGTTTTAAGACAAGATGCAGATGAGGTCTCATTGTATCAGTCATTGCATAACCAAGAAAAATCTACATAACCAGATTATTTGGATGCGTTCTACTCTTAAAAAATGCATGTAGAACAGATAAACGAACATGAAAACAAAGAAATATCAAAATACATATTAAAATATGAAAAGGGCTTGAATTTTAAAAATCTAACAATGGCAGTCCACCTTGTAAAATTCAGTTGGGCCAATGCGTGATAAGAATTCACCTTCAGGAATGTATACCATCCAAGAATCATACTTTGCACATGGAACTGACTCACCCAATGCATCCAGGACCTGCAACTCAAGGATTTATAATCAAAATAAAGGATGAGTGTCCAGCGTCCGCAAACTATATCGATCAGAGAAATCAGATGAACTGCATCCAAGGTGACATTACATTGACTTGTTCACCACATCAGAAATTCCCTAAGCTATCCAAGCTAGCTTCTGCTTTGGCACATTCATGTTCCAAATTACCAGGTATCTTAATACATAAATAGAACTGACAAACACCACTGCCTCAATCATAATCATTGTTCATCGACCCTCGAAGCTGAGTGAATGCGACTACAAAAAGTAATCTTAGAACAACGACCAAGAGTACAAGATCAATTGCTTCTTTTTTCCTTATGGCTCATATGGAAACTATACCTGGCTAACACTATACCATAGACAAAGATAAAGTCGTGATGTAGAAAAACATGTGGAAAACAAAAATAGGGAGGGGGGGGGGGGGGGGTAACAAACACCTGTGCAAGAGGATTCGCCTGAGGACCTCTTGACTGAAAACCAGAGAATAAAGATGGACCAGAATCAAATTTGTAGCCTTTAATCTCAAAAGAATGGGCAGCACCACCAGGCTGATCGTGGCTTTCTAACACGAGAACATCCTGGTTGTATCTAGCAAGAAGTCCCGCGCAACATAGCCCACCAATACCACTCCCAATCACAACAACATCAGCCTCTGGCTTCCCTGCAAATCATCAATCAACAAATTCATAAGGCAATTGTAAGGCAAGTGTAAATGTGGGGCGAGAGAGAGAGAGAACCTGGAACAGTTTTAGCAGGCTTGACAGAGACGGAGCCATTGGAAGAAAACCCAGGACTATCGTTGGAACTTCGCGCCAAAAGAGTTCTTCTGGACGGTGGGCATTTGAAACCAGCTGGGAACAGAGGACGGCCAAATTGAAGGCCCAATTCCATGGAAAGTAAACTAAAAAGGGTTGAAAGCAAACTAACAAAGCAGCGATCAGAACAGTTTATGGAGAGGTAATTGAAAGAACAAGGCGTTCGTTCATGGTAGCTCCTTGTTTCTGCTAAAGAAGCTAGCCACGTCATTTCCCCAGTTCCTACCGCATGTGTTTGGGATAGCCGTTAAGTCCGTTATCTTCCAAAAGTCCAAAGTCCAAACTAACAAAGCGTTTTCTTTTGGGCCGTAGGAAGCATGGTGACACTTTCCCAACCCAGCTTCTCATCAACGAACGTCTAAAGGCAAAAGCTCTCCGGCTGTCGGTTGTGTCTGACTCTGATACTACAAAGATTATAGGGTAGCACCAAAATGTAAATTTTTCATTATAATTTTCAATTACAATCATATATGTATAAGATTTATCTAATGATAAATATTATTCTTTGTCCTTAATTTTTTATTATGATTGACTAATTGGTAATTATTACGAAATTAAAACATTATATTCGACATCTCATGTTTTTGTTTAATGATAAAGACACGTTATTTTCATAAATCTCATGTCAGTAACAAATAAAATAACTTTTAAACTTCCAAATTTAATTTTTTCATTTAAATTGAAAATATAAACCTTTAACAAGTGATATAATAACTTGCTTAACTCCACTAATGTGAGAAATCCTGTTACAAATATTAAGATCGAAGAACGCACATTGACACTTAGATACTTAGGCTGATTTCCCTTCTTCCCTTTTTCTTGGCCAGAAAGGGTATTTCTTTTAGAAAGAAACTTCGTCCAATTTTCAAACAATATTTGCTAGAAATGTTGAGCAATCACATATTCATATGGAAGTGGCAGCAAACATTAACACTCACATTGTGGATATCACTTTATAAGACCCAAGCCAAAACAAAAACCAAAATGGGTTCCCACCGACATACAAATTTACCATTCCTCCAAACCACTCCAATGCCTAGTAACATAAATCCGCCATGATTCAAAACAAGCTGCAGGCTGGTAAAAGTTTCCCCCAGCTTTCCTTCTCTTCTGCACGAAGGACAAACCCATACAGACAAATGCTAAACTTGAGTCTACACAGAAGGTGGACTGCTCAACAAGACACGTATGATAACTCAGTAAAGCAGAGAGTATGTAGAGGGCTCTGCGTTTATATTTACAGTTCCAGCTATGGGAGGAAACCGACCAATAAAATCAGAATATGCCAGCACCAAGTCGAGTCAATGGCAAGAATCAAAGGAGATTCATAGCGCCTCAGCTGGACAAAATCCACTATGGCCTGCAGCAATGAAAACAGTGATGCAGTGCGATTACTAAGAAGATAACTTTTTATTTCTCTTTGCTTCTTGTTCCTTTCTATTCCGACCCATCTTTGACTAAGATCAAGATTTTCTTCAATCCACCAAGTATTAACATTGGGATTCCTTCAACCAACCAAGTATTAATTACAATGGTATCTGCAACCTCTAGGTCAACTGAACCTCTTCCCCTACTTTGCTGCTGAAACATTGATTACACCTGATCATGGGTTATGCAAAACGAGACAGCCTCCAGCAAAAAGCAAATGCATGCTCGATATTCATGTGACTAAGCAATTTGCTGCAAAATAATGTTAAATGAGAATCAATACACACCTTGACAAAAGCCATGGAAGAAAAAATGTTAAAATTGAACAACCAAAACAGAATGCAGTAGAGCATGCAGTGAGTTAGAAACTTTTTCCAACAACTCTTACCCTGAAATTATCTTTCATGTGACAAAATGGAAAGTAAAACCTATCGTTCCTCACGATACTTGAGAGATCAGTTATGTAGGCAAATTTAAATCAACTACGAAGGTAACAATCCCATTCAACACACCAAAAGTTACTCCAACTAAGAGAAAGAGATTATACTTAGATGAATCAATTCAGGCAGATTTTATACTCTTAACTGAGATTGGTGAATCTGAATGTTAATATCATGATAAGATCAACACGCACATCATTTCATCGCCAATACGCCCATTAGCAGCAATATGGCCATCATGAACACTGTAGACAAGTCCACACTTTTGGTTCTCTCACCTACAACTTATCTTGCCGTCACCAATCGCCACCAAAACTACCATCAGGCTCACTGCCACCACCAATGCTGATACTTTAGCTTGCTACCAACAATCTCCTAACACCACTATATACAAGACCAGGATTGCCAATGCTGAAAACTTTCTACCATTCATCCTTTCTTTCAATGAATAAATATTTATTGGTAGTCTAAACTGCTATATAATTTTTAAGCTTGATATTGGCCAACCATTTCTGATCACAGTAAATAAATGAATATTGGTAAACCACAAAGTTGACAATAATCAAATGCTTACCATTTTAAAGGTTCACTAAGAACCAGAACTCGATTTCTGCACCCAGACTTGTTTCTGCAAATTTAGAAAATAAACATCAAAATATTTGGTCAGTAAAAATTGTAGCAGAAGACAAATAAACAAATCTGATATCCAAGCATAGTTTTAATCACCTCATGAGAACCATAGCCAGCAGCACAGCCTCTTTTTCCAGGTTTTCCATCACTCATAACAGAAGATCCATCGGCAACAGCTCCACGACGGCTGACATGTTTATTATGGGATCCTGCATAAATTTAAAAAAAAAAAAGAAAAAGAAGTTGATGAAATGGTAAACTTACAAACAAATAAATGACGAACACAAAGTTTGTTCAGCTTCCAAAATCAAAACTAACCATTATCTAAAGAACTGTTGCGTCCACTTCCAACAGTTTTAACTTGCACAGACCGTACATTTGACAAATCAACTTTAGTATCACCATAAGTCCCTGGACAATTGTATGCACATAAAGAAACATCAAAACATATTCTCCTTAAAGGAAAAATTCAGTTTTGGTTGTTGCTATTCACTGAGGCATGAGCACATAATGCAATCGTATGCAAGTCTGAATTTGCATTTGTGTCTTGATAGCAACCAACTCCACTTTGTGGAGAATCTGCAGGGCAATGATGTTCCCACAGAACAAAGAATACCAGAGATTTAACATATCCATACCTTCTAGAGGATCTAAAGGTATCAGCGCAGATTGAGAAGCAGATGATGACATGGACTCATCACTTGCATATGATCCATCAGAACGGCGGAGGGTCCACACACCGCGATCTGGTCTATCTTTGTTTCTACAACGTCTTTCTGGCTTCTCACTACCATGCAAGTCATTCCCAACAACCTTGTCATCTGAAGCAGTGTTTGTATCCTTCAAAACTAAATGTGAATGTGAATGCCGTGGCGGTCGTCTGTCCTTTTCCAAATTTGAGGTCCGAATTTGCTGCTCCGACTGGACCCCAGAAGACTGATTTTGACGAGCATCCTTGTTTAAAAGTATGCCTCTAATCATTCTTCCTTCACGTCGTGAGTTCTGTTTGGTAGGAGTCGAACCAAGTATAGTTTTAATTGGAGATGTAGCATTCTGTTGATGCAACACGTTTCCAGCCACCTGTGCAAAGAATAAGCTCGTAAGGAATGTAACATTCCACAACATTGCAATTAGAGAACTATACTGCTGACCATATGGACTGATTCCAAACCGTGCCAACACTGTGTCCATTAGCAACAAGATCAACTATATAATGAGAGGAGCCCTGTTCCTTTCTCCGACAAGTTACCACCCCCCCCCCCCCCCACCCCTAAAACTACTCTCCCCTTCTCCCTGAGTATGCACAAATGTACCCTATGAATTTACTCCCAGCCTCCATCGGTACAAAGAATGAAGAATGAGAGCATAGACCAAGACTGAAAGGTAGAGCCGCTAGAACATGAGAATATAGAAGAACAAGAGACTCACAGGAGAAATTTCTTTCTCTTTCCCTTTAAGAAGCAGAACTTTCTTCTTAACAGCATCAGTAATTCCAGGAACTCCTGGAAAAGTGGGAATGAGAAATTTAAATGGGAGACATGAAACATGAGAATGCAACCACAAAACCAAAAATTCTTTGCCTGGTAGCGTTGCCAGCTAAAGCATAACAAGTAATAATAAACAATAATAGCTCATTAAATAAAGGAAGGAAAAATTAGAATGATTTATAATGGGCATTTATGCATTATCACCCATACCACTTTCCTCTTCAGATATTTCAGTTCCCATAGATGAAGCTAAAGCAACATGCTTATCAGAAAGTTGCTGCTCATCCCTTTTAGAAACCAAAATGTAAGTTGACTTGTCTTTGCCACTTGCATTTTTCAAACTATCCCTCAGAACATACTGCCACCATACAAGACAAGGTATTAATAATCCACAAACTTCCAACATCTCACCAGTATATCCATCATGGATCTAAACAAAGTCAAACTAGATTTATTTAATATTAAAAACGAAAAGAAAAAAAATAAAAATCAGTAAAATACCCAATTGTAAATGTCATCATCTAAGTTACACATACAAAAGAAATCTTATTTCCCAAAACTTTCAAAATTATTTCACAATGTACTCTAATATGTTAATGAACCACCACAAATGTTCATAATTTTACTTCAAGGCTATGTATGCACGGCAATTTCACACATACTGGTTAAACTAACTCATATTTTATTGGCCATAAAATTACTACACCATTACTATATAAGAAGAAAAAAAGGGTAGAATCATGTCAACTCAAAAGCCATTAGATGGTTTTGGCTACATTAACCAAATATATGCATACCATTGTAGTAGAACCCCTTCTCTTTTCAGAACCTCTTTTCGATGATGCTGAACTTGGAGTTCCACCAGATGACCCACCAGCTCTTCTGCTCAGTTTCCCATTGGACAGTGACCTCTGTCATAAATTAGTAGAATAATTAAGCTGTATATGATAAACCATTAGCACGAGTAGTTCATAGGAAAGCATTGAAAGTAACTAAGAAACGAATTTAATGCATTAATAATATAAATAAAGCCAGGCAAAAGTTAAAAGTAAAAAATCTTACTTCTGTCCAAATATCAATACATCAAAAAAGATGACAGGGTAAAACTATTGAATGCTTAGGTAATATTTTATCACTCTTTAGCAATTCATTCTCATTGATAATGATGCCATTAATTGATTTTAACATGGTATTTGCTCTAACAAATCACTTTGATATCCAACAAACCAAAGAAAAGCCTACTTGGCTTCTCTAAAGCTCGGTAACAAAACACACCTATAAATGATAGCAAACAAAACACTGCTCATTATTTTACAGTCAAGTATGCTGATATAGGGATTACAACATATTACCCGTGATCCGCCCTTAGCAGCTCTTTTCTGTCTAACAAAATCCATTAAAGGTGTAACTATAGGAGTATCCTTTGGTACACCTGAAAAGGGCATTAATGGCATAACAAAAAAAATATCAATACATAAATATGCCGATTTTTTAGTCATTTAATTGCACTAAAGATTTTTCTTTTTTTAATTTTCCAACACAATAACTTTTGTGTAACTAACCAGCTCTTTCTGCCTCTTTTCTCTCCAATTGTATCTCTGCACTAGGAAGGTTCTCAACTGGCTTCCCAAGACATTCAAGGAACTCCAAATACTCAGGATCTAGATGTTCATCAAGAAATACTTGTATTTATGAACAGGAAAACAGTGGCATAGATAAGTCAACATAAAATATATTTTACATTTGAATCATACTTGAAGAAAATTAGCTTATTACCTTTGAGTATAGTCCCTTCACGACCATCCTTTTTAGAAGACCGCTTTGGAACACGTTGGGAAGGTGCATACTCAACAATTGTTTTAAACTGAGTGCCTAAAAAAGAGAAGCAATAGTTTTATTTTGAAATCCATGTCTAGCATCAGTTTATTGCAAGCTTCTCATCTTAATAGAGGTTAATGCAAACAGATTAATAAAAAAAAAATCAGTTATCCAACATAAGCTTGTCAAAAATACTAGATCATGGTTCTGTCAAAAATCTCTTTTTCTATTTAGCAATGAAGGTCCTCTAACATCCCCAACAACTCATAGATTTCTGAGCTGTTAGTTAAACGAGAGAATCAGATTCATTAGCCTTTTGGAGAAGAGGAAAAATTTTATCCAGTTGGAATAAATAACTCATAATAGTATTGCTGATAACAAAGGTATGCTATGCTACATCAATGTCTTTAAAGTTCAAGAAATTACCCTTCTCATTGACAAACACATGCCCATTGAAGAACTCTGCAAACTCCAACACGTCCTCAGACCTCTTGAAATCTATGTATGCTCTGGAATAGGACTGATGCTTCTGACTGCAAAATAATTTCGAAAAGTAAAACTATAATAAGATAATACCTTTTCTGAATGCTAACCTTGGAATTCTGGTAATGAAAAATTAAAGAAAAACTACAATGGTAACATATGCAAGAACAACGGGGTGAATTAGTCTCTGAACAGTATCTAAATGATTTATTCATATCTGATCGAAATGACCTAGAACATGACACAATCTCCTTCCTATAAGAGGAGACTGAGACGAGTCTTCAATTAAGTAAAAGAAGGCCAAATATAAAGCAAAACAACACATGCCCATTCACAAGAGACCAGGAATAATCCCCAAAATCACAAAATCTCCTAATGAGAAACCAAAGTAATACATAGAAGAACAAATATCTTATACAAACAACCACTGTCAGTGCTAAAAACAGTAATAATACAGTAAATGCAAAACCAACACTCCCTAGAACCCTTCCATAAAGGAAAATACAATACAGTTGAGAAAGAGAGAGAGAGAGAGAGAGAGAGAGACCCCATTGACAAAACCATAGAAAAACAAGGGCAATTAAGAATATAATTCAAGAAAAAAAAAGGAAAATTAAAAACCCACCTGCTCTTCCCGGGACGAAAAGAGAGCCAGTTGTAACGGCCAGAAAAAGCACTATCGACTTGTTCGACAAGCATGGCCTCCGTAATAGCCGGCGGCAAGTGGCGGAGAATCACTTTAGTTCGATCCAAAGCCCCCTTCATGCCTTCCAAAACCCTAACCCTAGAAATCCCAAACCCCAAATATCCCCCCCTCTAAAAAAAGAAACCACTTGACCGACTGTCCTTGATAAAATCTTGGCTTCGAAGAAGGAAAAAAAAAAACCGCGAGAACCACTGTGAGATCACATCTTATTTAAAACAAAGTTGGCAAATCGATCGATTAGCGAAGCCCTAATTTTTGCGAATTGAAGCCCAAATCGCCATGCAAGACTCTTACAGAGAAGAAGCAAACGTCAGAATAAATTAAGACAAATGAAAAAGGATTTTAAGGGAAGATAGGTTTTTATTTATATTTTGGGTTTTTCTTTTTTCTTTTTTATATATTTAAAGACTGTAATTAAATCTAGCACCAAAGTTTATGCCTGAATCGCTAAATATTACACATGTGCGCAGTGCGCACCATGCCTTTTTTTTTTTGGGTTTAAATTCTTATAAAGTCTTTACCTATATTTATTTATGCAATTAAACTCTTATTTTTACATAATACATAAATTAAATTTTTATTTTTTAATTTATATATACATAAACTCTCAATTTTAACCTAAATTTAACCATTATCAATTAATATTTTTATTCAAAATAAAATATGATATGACAATTTAAATAACTCACGTGATAATTAATGTGAAATATATCAAATGATAATTTATATAAAATATATTACTTAATCATATTGTCAGATTATGTTATATGTCACGTGTATAGAAAATATTTATTAATACTCTTACGATTAATAATTTGATTGAATACAAATAAAAAGATAATAGTTTATTTTGATATAATAAAATAATAAAAATTAATGTATAAATATACATATATTTTTATTATTTAAGCTTTTTTTCTTTAATAGAAAATTTTTTCTTTTTTATCTTTATATATTGGTTAATTTTTTTAAAAAAAGAAGAAGCATAAATACATACATTTGCTTTGTATATATATATATTAGAAAAGCTTCAAAATATCTATCATTTCAACCAATTAACATCAATCATTTCATATTTTGATTCATGTGACATATATAAAAGGGATTGGTTGGATTAATAATTATTACAAAATAAATGTTTTTCTTTTGAAAGTTATTCACAAATAAATTTCTTTGAAATTAAAAAAAAAATCAACAAACTATTTAGTATTAAAAAAATATAATCTTTATTTTTTTAATATCCTTATTATTAAAAAAATAGAGCATATTCTTAAGCATCCAAGAAAATTATTGAATAGTCAAGGTTGAAAATTGATGAATGGAATCCTAGAAATATAATATTAATAGTCAAATTTAGACAAATCTCTTGCTAATTGTTCATGGCATTCCTTTTTGGGGCTAAACTAGTTTGTAGGTGTATAGACTAAACTAAAATATTAATTAAAGCTTACTTGCTAATTCATTTTTTACGGAATTTAATATTACTCATTAATTATTTGTTAATATTAAAAAGCATCGAACATTTATATTATAAAAAAGTTATAATATAAAGATATGAAAATTTAAAAAAAAATATTTAGAGATGAAAATATAAGGCATATGTAACAAAGTAGAATTATACTTATATACTTATTTTGTATTATTGATAAAAAAAAATCATAGAATGAGAATGTTCATGTTTAGATATGTTACATTTGATTCAATTATATCAAATTAAATGAAATTCTAATAAACATTGTTTTAAATCCATTTTATATATCTAATTATTATTAGCATTAGATACCATTAATTGTACATAAATTTTTGCACACAAAGCTTAATCATTTTCTTCTTGGAAAGATAATTGCATTAAAATTTTTATAGGTCAAACAAATTTTGATCTCCAAATTAATTGTCAATTAAATTTTCTATATATATATATAAAATCTTGCAAGATCTTGGGTGTTTAAAAATAAAAAATAAATAAATATTTTTTTTTCAAGTTGAATATTATAATAAGGTGCATGGAAAAAGTGAAAATAAAAAAAGTGGTGGTAAAAAATTGAGAGGGTATAAATAGAGCGAAACAAGGCATCAAAGAGTCCTCTTGGAGTAGGGCTTCGGTCTCTCATTGACACTCTTCTCCACATAAAGAGGGTAGCAGACTTTGCATCTCTGCCCCCCTTTTCTCCTTGCTTAGCTCCTTCATCTGCCACTCTTCTCTCTCCTTTCTCCTTTATCAAAGTAAGTTCTTGCTTTTCCTTTCTCTTTATATATATAAATATATATGTGGTATCTATATATATGTGGGTGTACGTTGGATTGTTGACTCTGAAGAATTTTTCTTATGTTGAATGAATGAAGCAGGCTTAAGGGGAGGTGAGTATATGATGGGAGAGAGAATCCCACCAGGGAGTTACTTTCAGTACTCGCCTTCTGGCGTTCCTGCTTCTCCTCACAGACCTTCTTCTCTTCCTACAGATCGTGAAAGGTCAGCTTTATTTTTTTTGAAGTTACCTCAATCAATCCAATCCCATGTTTTTTGTTTTTCTCTTGGTTAAGTTTTGCTCTAATTATTGATGGGTTTTTGTCTGATTGGTCTAATAATTTGAGCGTTCCTTGTTCTGATTGATGTGGGATTTGGAAGTTGGTTTCAAGGAAAAGCTATAGTTTGTTTCTGTAATTTGATGGTTTAAGGAAAAGCTTATGTTTGTTAATTGATGGTTCTGTTTTTGCTTAAGTAGATGCACATATTTGTATGTGTGTGCTTTATATATTTTGTATTGTCTAGCTCCAGTCTTACTGTATTATCGTTATCTTCAATGATATCTTACAATTAAGTAACAATGGCAGGTATTTAGCTGAATTATTGGCAGAGAAACAGAAGTTGGTACCATTTACTCAAGTTCTGCCTCTATGCACCAGGCTTCTTAATCAAGGTTACTGAATCTTCTGTTTTCCTTTTTCGGCCCTATAAGATTCATTAACAGTTATGGTTTGTATCATTAGACATTGGTGTGTTTGTTTTTTGGTTGAATGGACAGCATTTCTAGGAATAAAACAATCTGTATCACTACATATTACATTACACACTTCTCAAGGATGTCAAATCTTGTGCCTAAAGTTACCATTTACACTCTTGTTCTAATTAAATATAAGATTCAATCTGCTAGACTGTTCCATAGATCCATAATCACAAGTGGCAAACATAACCACAAATGATGACCTTTCCTGCTGTAGGTAATTTATATATCGGCCAACATATCAAGTCACTTTTTTCTTTGTCTCATGTCACTGCAGAGATAAGAAGGGTATCGGGTGTTAATCCCAGTTTTATGGATCATGAGAGATTTGAACATGATAGTCCTTTTAGGTCACTTGGCCAACATCCCAATGGGAGACAGATGGACTTGGAGGGATGGTCTGTAATGCAAACAGAGGTAGTGCTGTTTAATGGTTCTATACACACCATGTTGTTTTTTAAATAATTTTTTTATTTAAAAGCTTGTAATTGCTTACCAGGTTAAGAAATTCCATTTTCCTTGTTATGGGTCCCCGATATGAATTATTGTTAAGATTAATAATTTGCTTCTCATTAATGTTATATGAGAGGAAAATGAATTCTCATTAATGAAATTATCTTGCTTCAGGAAAATGGGCATCTGCAACGAGTTGTTCCAATTCAAGCTGCATCAATGGGTTGGCCTGGTTTGCCTGGAGTCCCTACAACACCAATTGTAAAGCGAGTTGTTAGACTTGATGTACCTGTGGATAAATATCCAAGTGTAAGTTATGTTGAATTTTGAGTAAATTTTGGTTTACTTCCTTCTAAAATAATAGTTCTGACACAGAGGCTTTGCAGTATAATTTTGTTGGCCGAATATTAGGACCACGAGGAAACTCCTTGAAGAGAGTTGAAGCCGTGACTGAGTGTAGGGTGTACATAAGAGGCAAAGGATCTGTCAAGGATTCTGTAAAGGTAAAGTCAATCATGAATTCTGTTATTTTCAACATGTAATTTTGGTAATGCAATGTAGCTTGGGATGAACTAAAGGTTTGAGTCTTAAGCTGCTTCTTGCTCAGTCATTTATACAGGTTCTGATTATAATTGAGTGTGTTCTGCTTTCTCTTGCAAATTGGAGTGTGGCTGATTGTTGGGCTAGTCTTCGGAGTGTAATATCCTAATTTAC
This sequence comes from Theobroma cacao, assembly GCF_000208745.1. NCBI lineage: Eukaryota > Viridiplantae > Streptophyta > Magnoliopsida > Malvales > Malvaceae > Theobroma > Theobroma cacao. The sequence goes on along the minus strand of NC_030851.1, from coordinate 931,072 downwards.
ATATCTTTCATTTCAATACATATTCTAAAGTAAGGCCATTTTAAATTGTAGGTGATGTGAAAATTGCTCGTCTAGTTCATATATGATGGTGATGGTGCGTCTCCATTTGCATTTGACATTTTACAGCAAACTTCAGTATTATGTTTATTTGATCTTTTCAATTTTAGCACTAGGAACTATTATGATCTATACAATGATCGCTTCTACTAAATAAAGTAACTTGTTGTTAATACACTCATGCATAAGCAAGTTCTGACATAATTAAAGCCAGGCCATTGCTAGCTAAGTGAAATGCATATAGGACTGAAATTTAGAGTATAGAAAGGATTTGCAATCTTGAACTGAAGTTATCATCTTGATATTTACTTCTAGGATCAAGTTCTTCTTTTAAGTTGTCATTTCGTTTGATGTGTGCTTCTCTTGCTATTCCTTTATACTTCCTTTAAAGTCTCACAATTGGCTGCTGACTTTTTCTATAGGAAGAGAAACTAAAGGATAAGCCTGGATATGAGCACCTTAACGAGCCACTGCATGTGTTGGTGGAGGCTGAATTTCCTGAGGATATGATAAATTCTCGTTTGGACTATGCTGTTGCAATACTAGAGAACCTTCTGAAGCCTGTGGTATGAAGAAAACCAGTTTGTGGTTTTTTATGTTACCCTTCCTTTTCTGTATGTTCTAACTCCTTCCTTTCTACCATCTTCAGGATGAATCCTTGGATAACTATAAAAAACAACAGCTTAGGGAGTTGGCTTTGCTAAATGGTACATTGAGAGAAGAGAGCCCAAGAATGAGCCCGAGTATGAGCCCAAGTATGTCGCCTTTTAACAGTACAGGAATGAAACGAGCCAAGACAGGAATATGACCTTATACATTGACGATGAATCTTTGTTTGTTGCCGGTTCACTGCATCCGGTTAAATGAAAATCCTGATGGCTTTGTGACGGATTAATTTCACCATAACTTAGGGAGGTTGAGTCAGGAAGAGATAGTCAAACTCCTGTCAGTTTTTGGCCATAATGGTTTTGCATCTCGGTTATCATCTTCTTCATTGGTTCCTGTTCTTTCATGTATCATTCCCCATAAGGTTTACTTCCCTACTTCATTAGTTAAAAAATAACCTATTCCCTAATTACTTTAGCCGTGCTCTTTCTGCTTCTGGGTCTCGTAACCTTGTACTCGAAGATTCTTTGCACTGACAATCTTCCAATATTTTATGCATATCTCTATATATGCATGCCCTTGATTATAAGATACGATTGGTCATTGTATTGTATTTTGACTTAATAATAAGTATTTTCTCTCTTATCTTGTTTATTATGTATGTCTCTGCCTGTAACATAACTGGTTTATATGTACTTGTTATGCATCCATTCATGCAAAGAAATGGTTATGGCAGATGCTTGTAGGAATTTGTTTCATGGGGACTGAAATTGTGAGCTATGAGCCAGCTCTCTAACTGATTCTGATTGTACCTTCTGGTTCAGGGCAGTGTTACCTGATTTCTCTTCTTTTTTGCTGCTATTTCAAAATTTCAATATGTTGAGTTCTCTTGCCTTTCTTTTACCATTATATTTTACCTATATTGTGATATACACCATAGTTTAAGAATTCAATGATTGAAGGTTGCCTGCAGGGAATACACGGTAACTAGTGAATCTTTGATTGATACATTCATCGGTGTCCTTTCTAAACAAATACACAAAGCAGAATCGTTTGACAGAAAGTGTTCGTGGTGGTTTAATCAAAAAATTCCTCTCCCTTGGAACTCAAAATGAGGGCTTCAGGCTTCAACCCTTGTATGGCACACACTTTAGCCACAAGCAATTGTAAGATTAAGGTAAATTTTTAACTACTTATTTTCTCATTGAATGCTAGCAGGTAGGGAACAATGGAGAACCAACCCCTATAGCATAAACATATCTATATCTTTAAGAATGCAAATGAATATAAAAATCATTCTTTACAAACAGAGAATTAACACTCTTCAAACATCTTGTACAAAATGGTACCATCCCCATTCTACGTAGGCACAAAACTTAAATTCAGAGGAAATTTCATTTGAATATATCATTACAAATACTACAACTTATGGTTGAAAAATTATCTGACCTCACCACAGGATAATGCCTAAATCCTGATTTTGATCACCAGACAAATGAGTTTTCTAAACAACAAAACCCTTTGATGCCATTTCAGCCTGCAAATCAAGAGCAAGAAACTCGTGTTAACAGTTAATAGAATAAACAAAAAGGAGGATAGATGCAATAAAACATCGAAATGGTGAGTATGATCAGATAAGAGCAATCATTGCATAAGGTATCTATTGAAAAGAATCAACATGAAGCAGTCTTAAATTCAAGAGCCAAACAATTCGAACAAAAGGTCCACATTACACTGCAATGATGGCATTAAGTCTCGCTGCCACCAACTTCTCTATTTGCTACTATGTTGCATGGATAGGTACATAGAGAGGGGAGAAATAGACACAGACGCACAGGGATACAGACTTGAGTGTCAGACTTCGACATGCATGGGGACTGCCCAACAAAGTGAAGCCCGAAGTTCTAGAGCAGTGTAAATGATTACAATGTCACCATAAATTATAATTTTGCACATTTAAGTTCAACCATTATAGTGTTCACTACTAGCATAACATGGATAATGAAATTTATTTTCTTATTACAAACAAAACAAGGGTTGAAATTAAATCTCCATAATTGAGGACCAGAAAGGCAGTTTAAGTACACACCTCAAACAGGATGAGCATAGCTTTCAATGATGCTGTCAGTCCCGAAGGCCAAGTTCAACCTCGAGCTCATCATCTTCTTCAAACAACTTCAAAAGACGAGCATATTGCTCATCTCGTTTCTTTTTTTGCCATAACTTGAAAAGGAAAAACGAAAACAACCCTACTGCAACAACCCCAAGCAATATGAGGACTACCTTGGTCCCAGTATAACTACTCGCATTAGACTTGGTCTTTGAGCTGTTTTTTGAACTTGTAGAGTCATCAGAAAAACCTGAAAGGAAAAATTGATTAACACTTTCAATAATTTGCTAAGCAGCGATAAGAACAATCTCTACTTTAAAGTCCATCACAGCAACTTAATCAGACTTCCAATCAAATTCAGCTGCAAAATGGTTCAACTAAAGCTAAACAACCAAGTACTCAAATAATAAGGGATACGGAACCATCTCCCTTAACGATGTATGCAACAAAACTACAAAGTTCTAGATCAGCTATGCATGAATTCCCAACATTCCATGGAAATGAGAGTAATTAGGCTGAGTTTGAATCACAACTTAAGCTTGATCCAATCCTAATTGCCAACTTTTTCCGCTTACAAGCAGATTTATTACAGAGTGTAACAATCATAATAGCAATTTGAAATTACAGATATTACATATGCCTTTCAATTCATTCTTCAAAGTAAAAAAAAAAAAAATCTAACTTTATAGGTAAAAATTTCTTGTGAAAAGCAAAACAATAAAGTTATAAAATTTAATTAAAAAAAATTTCCTTTCCAAAACTCTCCCCCCTCCCCCAAAAAGGGAAAAAAATGCTATATTTTTATGTTAATTCAATGCTAATTTCCACAGCAGCCAAAAAGAGAGCTTCCACGAATCAATTAAATAAAACTAAAGGGGAGATTCGCGATCTCGATGAACAAATAAACAGCGCAAATTAATAATACAAATAGACTCGATTTTCATGCAATTAAGGATCGGAATTTCGACCAAACTAATTTGAAAATTCAATTAAAAAATCTAAAAAAAAATACAAACACACAAAATATAGAGTATAAAGCGATCTAGGAATGAAACCTGAAATGAATTGTAGAGAAACTAAAGCGAAAAGCAGTAGAAAACGCAGCGATCTACGTCTTGAAATTTCAGTCATTCTCTAATCTCTCTCTCTCTCTCTCTCTCGCTGGGCAGAGAAAGAGGAATCGGTCTTCTGCGGCCTACAAAGCGAATTTTGGTTCTTTTTTTTTTTTCGAAATTGTCACTGATAAAGACGCTGTTTTTTGCAATTTGGCCCCTGTAAATTTTGATTATTTCAAATCGAACTTTCTCCCTCCGTTGTTACCTTCTTTTCCCCGCCCTTTTTCCATTTAATGACAAGTTGGTCCCTTAATTGTAAGGGTGAGCAAAACCAATTTAGACCAATTATCCACCAAAATCAAATACGATTTGGGTAAAATGATTCGGTTTAATTGGTCCATTAGATCAATTGATCCAAAATATTTGATCCAATTAGTTTTTTGGTCGATTTTTAGTTTTAAAATTTTTGAATCGATCCATCTAAAAAACCAAACTAATTTTTTATATATTTATATATATAGTCATATATATAATATTTTTCTATATATGAAGAAGAATTGATAGTAAACTTAATTAATAATATATTTAAAATATATTAAGGTATTGTACGTAGGTATATAAATCATAATCATAGTAATTTAATATTAGTTATATATATTTATTTATAAATCTATATTAATATGACATTACAAGTTATATATTTTAAATGATATAAGTTATATGTTAATATTGTAATAGATGATAGTAAATATCCTACATAGTAAATATGTTATAATTATTACACCTTAGTAATGTTTTGTAATATCCAATGGTATGAGAATATATATAATTGTATAAATATATTATATATACATATACATAAGCATTATTATAATTTATAATAAACTTTATTTATATGATTGTATTTAATAACTTTATTAGTTATCACCTTAGATTTTATAACATATTGTTTATAATAAGTTATTATTTATACAAACTTTAATATAAAATATTATAACATATAAGTTATATCTTAATTATATATATATATATATATAATAAATCATATATTATATATACATATATTTAATTTATACATAAGCATTACTATAACTTATAATAGACTTTATTTATATGATTGTATAAAACATTTTAATATATAATTTGTATAATTAATTATATATATAATAATAATAATAATATTAGTG